>NW_015115436.1:0-40932 GCF_001443285.1 Poecilia latipinna
AAGTGAGAAAGAGTGTGAATACTTTTGCAAAGTACAGTTTGAAGTCTGTAGTTCAGGATATTAAATATATTAACTGTTTACTGTTCTGTTTAAATTTCTAAAAGTGTGAAGATTTGGAAGCAGAATATTTTTCTTTTCCTTCGGCTAAACATTTCTACGTTAAGCTGCGAGGCGGATTCAGAGTGTAAGAGCGCAGCTACTGTATGAAGACATATTTTATGGATTCCTCTTTAAGTTTTCAAGGCACAATCAGCTGTTAAAGAAAATGCAGAGTAGAGATAAATATTCCGCCGTAATTTGGCGCCCCCTCTAGAGGCGCCCCTGTGCGTCGCCTTTTGCGCCGCTGTCACCGCCATCACCCCCAACAATCTTCTTCATTCAGTCATGAAAAGTTTCTCTCTAGTCGTGCAGGTTCCCCTTGCGCTGCTTCTCTTTTCATCTTCCTCATTCTGCGTGTTAAAAGGGTCAGATACGAATCTAGATAAATCGATTGTCTTCCCTACAGAAACTCCCCAAACCGACCAGTTTTCCCAGTAACTGCCCTCTGATGACACAATTACCATCAGAGGCGAAGGGGCTGCACTCATAAACAGTCTGCAGCTGATTAGATTTCTCCCGTAAATCACTTAATCTCATTTGTCCCAATAGCTGTTGTCTCCTTTCCATCTGTCTGCTTTCGCGGATCCCTTATTAGATTATTGTTTATCAACAGAAACATTTTCATTACAGCCAGACTCATGTTACGCGTCTTTTAAAAGCACCACTTTTACGTCAAATTGTTTTAATTTAGTGTCTGCTTTCTCTCAAACACCCAGTCAAGCTCACATGTTTGAGTGCGGCCCAAACCGGAAGTTTTGTGTTCTTCCAAAGTAAAAGGCTCAACATGATGCAAATTTCATTTTGTTTGTAGAACTGTATATATTTGGAACAGTATATATATTTAGGTTTTGGTAATAATTGCATTTAAAAAAAAAAGATGTACTACCAACTTTTTCCAACGTTTGTAGTTTTACTAAATCTGATTGCATCAATAGTAATAGCTTTCGAAAATGTTATTATTTTTATTTTATTTTTTACCGTTTTTACTTCACTTATGTTATTCAACACTCATTTTTCACTTGCATGTCCTTAGATTCTCCAAACTGTAAAAATAAAACTGTTTGAACTTGATGGATACTCAAATTATTACGTTGGAATAATTGGAATAAATTTGTTCTAAGTTGTAAGAAAATTGATATTATGAAGATAATTTTCTAGACATTAATTTTAAGATATTTCTGTCCATTTAAAAATGTATGCAGGTATCATAAATCAAAATAACTAAAATAAAAAACAGAATAAAACAATGCAATGTCTGGTAATTCTAGAAAAAAAATTATGATTTTTTTTTTTATTATTATCATGTTTCTGTCACGCACAGTAAACCATTAGCAATCTTTCACCCAGACTTTTTGACAGTTGAGTATACTACTACTACTACTACGAATAATAATTATAATAAAATAGTTAAACCTGAAAAAAAGACAAAATAAAAACACTGCAACAAATTGTTGTACGGAGGGCAGATCCTGCCATAATCAGCAGGAACACAATAATTACATGTTGTGTAATATAAAAGGGCAAATACTTCTTTTGCCCTTTTTCCTTTAACTTTTACAAAGAGTAAAAGGGGAAAAGAAAACATTATAGGAAAAATAAAAAAGAAATCTGTAAATAATTGAACAAAGGAGAAAATATAAAGTGAGAAAATACAAAGAGGAAATGTTAGAGGAGAAAATAAATAAATAAAAAAGTGGCAGTAAAATAAAATAAAAAAACAGAATGAGGAAAAATTATAAATAAAAACATGATAGTAAATACAAAATGTGTTAAATGCAAAATATAAAAAAACTGAGAACAAGTAAACAAGGAAGCTAAGAAAATAATATTGGAAATAAAATAATATTTCTAATGTTATAATGTATAATTAATCATGTTGAAAATTAAAAATTAGTGTTGATTCATATGTAACCAAATTAGTTGGAAAAAGTTATTTATTTATTTTTTGGAAGTGATTTCTGGCACTTCATCAAACCTTTTATTTATCTCTATATGTATTACCAATTTTGACAGAATCCATCCTCCATAAATTTGTACGCAACTTCAAAATAAAACTATATTCGTGCTGAAGACTCGCGGTTCGGGTTTGTCGTTGCTTCATTTTATAGAGATCCATAACCGGAAGTGTCGTTTCCAGCTTGACGGCGCTGAAAGGCTGCCAAACAGAGGCTGACTGATGCTGCCCGCTGCGGTCTCCCTCAATGAGCCGAGGCCGAGCTGAACTTTCACATCTCCTCCTCCGCCGTCTGGGTCCATAGAACCGAACCCGAAAAAACGCTTCTTTTTTTTCCTCAGATGCTCCACAGCCATTTTAAACTGAGCATCCCTCTGTGGGAGATCTGAAATAATAATAATATTACTAATAAAAAAAAATTAAATAAAATCCCTCCGGGTCTGCGGGAGGAGCGGGTCTGAACTGAGGAGATGCCTGACGGGTGGCTCGGTTCTTCTGGGCATCCCGAGCATCGATTAGCGGAGAAATGCTGAAGTTTAGCGGCAGCTCGGTGGTCGCGGCGCTGCTCATCGCGGTGGTTTTCGGCGCTTTCTTCTTCTGCGAGTATCTCATCTACTTCCCGACCATCCTCAAGTGCGCCTGGCCGAAGCTGAGCCGTGCCCGGGGCGGAGAGGGCACCGACGGGCGGCCGGCGGACGCAGCGGTCCGCGCCATGGTGCTTTCGGACACCCACCTCCTCGGAGCGGTGGGGGGACACTGGTTCGACAAGCTCAGGAGGTAATCTCTCCATTTTACCCATCCATTTTAAACACCAGTAAGGTGAGGTGAGGTGAGGCAATAAAAGGAAAAGCCAAAAAATGACAGCGGGGTTGTTTCCAAACGCAGGGAATGGCAGATGGAGCGGGCTTTCCAGACCGCGCTGTGGCTGCTCAAGCCCGAAATAGTCTTTATTCTCGGGGATATCTTCGACGAAGGCAAGTGGAGCTCCCAGAAGGTAACAGAGCTCCATGTTTTCCCTCCTAATGCAGCTGCACTGCTTTTGGATTATCCTAACCATGCTTGGAAATAATAATAATAGAGGAAATAAACTGTGCATGATGTGGATTTAGAGGGTTCTGATCAGATTCTGGTTCTGTTTGGGCCCACAGACCGCAGGGTCTGATGTAAACATCTGCAGCCTCCATCCATCTCTCCACACAATGCTCCATTTATTTCACTGATGCACTGATTTTGGCAGGTCAGCGATTACCGATCTTTAAAAATCCTGACCTGCCGATTCTGATTTTGGCCTTTACCAATTTTGTCTGAAATGTTACAAGATATAGCAAGAAAGTCCCTGAATTGGCAACACCGAGGTGCCTATTGTTAACTGCAAACGAGCAGAAATGACCCGGTGGGCCGGCCTGTCAGCCAAATCTCTCTCACAGGAGAGCAGAAAAGGACAGTGGATGATTTTTAGACCTTTGCTGAGGTGGATCAGGTCCGAAAATTGAGGAAATTGGTGCCGATTGGCCAATAAATTGTCTGGCTCATAAATCGGAGCACCCCAAATTTATTTCACTCACGCTGTAAAAATCATGGAATCTGAGAATATGATGAAATATAACCATTAAGTTTGAGCAGTTTGCCAAACACAAATAGAAAAATGTACAACAATCGCTCCTATTGTCATTTCTAGACCCGGCTGCAGCTCTACTTCCTCAGTGTTTGTTGAATCCTAAAGAAATGTTCCGACTTTCTGACGATTGTTTAGATTAAATTAGGGCCCGGTCTGTCAGTCAAACCTTTCTCACCAGAGAGCAAATGGTTGATTCTTAGACCTTTGCCAAGCTATTTAGGATCGGCTTCACATGTAAAAATCGGCCGATCGCCAATCTCCCAATATTAAGGAAATCGGCACCGTTAAATCGGCTGGCCGATAAATCAGTGCGCCTAATAACAAATGAAATATTAATCAACATTATGATGTGCAACGACGGCACTTGACAAAATGTAATGTCTGAACTGTGTTTCTATGACTTTGTATTATTATTATGCTGTTTGAAATGTCTTGCTGCTGAAATGTGCTCTACACATAAACACATAAACTGATTGACTTGAAATAAAAAAATTTTCAGGGTTATAAATATCCTTTCGCTGCTAAACCTCCTCACGTGTTAATAGTTTCAGCTCTAATAGAAAAGCAGCATCTGAGGGCCAATTAGAGCCTCATCATAGAAAACTTTAAACCCCTGAAGTAATTAATGGCCTCTGGCGGGGCGCCGCGGCTCGGAGCAGCCACCTCGGCCTTCCCTGGAGATCCCATTAGGACTCCTGAATGGCTCAGGTGAATTTCTGAAACCTTCTCTCTCCGTTTCTCTCTGCAGCACTGGGAGGACGACGTGCGCCGCTTCCACAGGATGTTCAGGCACTCCTCGGACACAGAACTGGTCGTACTGGTCGGCAATCACGACATCGGGTTCCATTATGAGTAAGCACGCAACGCCTCTCCGCTTTTGCTCCTTTTGTGTAAAAATAAAACAACGGTTGACCTTTCAGAGGCGGGACGCTGCTGAAAATCCTGATGAATTAAACCCTGAGATTAGAGCTCACACTCCCTGAGCATACTGATTTTATTTTTACTGCCGTCACTGTTAAACACAAAATCTTACCAAATATTTCCTGTCTGGTTTTAATGCAAATATTTTTTTGTGAACACATTTGAGACATTTGTTTTGAATAAACTGAATTAAATATCTTAGTACACTTGAAATATGACAAAGCTAACTTACAAGAAACAGGAGGTTGTTCTAAGCCACTAATTCCTGAACACTGATAAAAGGTTCTAGTTTCACTGGCAGATTATGTCACTTCTAATTTGGGAAAAATGTTTTATAATAAGTGAAATAATCTGCCAGTGGAACCAGAACTTTGTATCAATATTCAGGAATAACTGGCCTAAAACAAGCTCATATTTCTTGCTGAAAAGTTACAATAAAGTTAGTTTTGTCGTATTTCCAGTGTACTAATATATTTCCACTATAAACTAGACCAAAATAGTTGGATACATTCTGTGTTTTTGCAGTGCTGCTTCCAGAAATAGCTCCCAGGAGTATCAGCGAAATCTTCTCTGCTGCAGAGCCGGAAAAACAAAAGGAGACGAGTTTGTCCACATTACATAAATGTTTCAGAAATGTTTGAGGTGTGAACCAATCGGAACGAGTTTAGTTAGATAATGCCAGAGTTATGTGTAGTAAATGCTGTCAGGAATGAGAACACACTGCAAAAACACAAAATGTAACTTAGTATTTTTGTCTAGTTTCTAGTGCAAATATCTTAGTACACTTAAAAAGAGACAAAACTATATTATAAGTAACATTTCAGCAAGATAAATTAGCTTTTTAAAGAAATAATTCTAAAAAAATCATTCTGGGAGATTATTTAACTTATTTTCCCATGTTACAAGTGAAAATTTAGCAATATTAAGAAATTATTGACTTAAAACAAGCTCCTATATTTATTGAAAAATTATTTGTAAGTTAGTTTTGTATTATTTCAAGTGTATTAAGATATTTGCACGAGAAACTAGAACATTAAATACTTGTGTTAGATTTTGTGTTTTTGCAGTGCACACAGTCTGAACTGTTTGGAAAACACAAAAGGCTTCATTGACTGAGGTTTCCTTACCATCAGCCCTCTGCACACCACCCTGCTGCACAAAGGTGAACCAAACACGGACTACTGCACCACTGCAAAACTGCAGAGTCTCGTTTTAGGAAGACACCCGGTTGTTTTTTTTAAAGTAACACAGATAGATATATAAATGTTGAGTATTATCACATGCTGTCCAGATCCATATTTTATTGGGATTTTGTGTGGTGGATAAACAGGCAGTAATGCATAATTGTGATGCGGAAGGAAAATGAGACATGATTTTCAAAATATCAAGTGTTTACATTCAGCCTGATCTTAGTCAATACTTTGTAAAAATGACTTTTTGCTTCAGTTACAAATCAAAGTCCTTTGGGAAATGCACCAGTTCTGCACCTCTACAGACTAACTTTCTTTAAAGAATTTCACTCTTTACATTTAAAAGCAAGTTTTTCATAATATAACTCAATGTGATATATATATATATATATAAATATAATGTAAAATAAATTAATGTTCTGAAATGTTTGTACTCTGGCAGCAAACTAAAGAAGAAAGTATTTATTTTTTATTCCTGTGGAAACTTTTAAACAGCAGCAGCGCCGCAGCTCTTAGTGGTTCTAGTTCATTTTTGATGTTCGAGACTTGCGCTACGTTTCAGAGATGTTGCATTCATTGTTTTTGCAGAAGGGAAGTGACACACGGTGCAGAAAATAATCTCGCAGTTAAATTTTTGATGCATGTGCTTCAGAGATGTGGGATTATGTCGACATGCGGCTGCTCTTACGGGCTTTGATTCAATCCGTGCAGCAGGGAGTGGAACTGGCACAGCCCTTATGTAACAGTGCATGACGTGCCGGGCTGAGCAGCAGCTTTTTAACCCTCACTGTTTGCGTTGTTGTGTTGTGTTTCCCCTGCAGGATGGACTGGTTCAAGCTGCAGCGCTTTGAGAAGGTCTTCAACGCCTCCTCCACCAGGATTGTTACCAAAAAGGGAGTCAAGTGAGTGACAGGAAGTAGAAAAGCATAAAATGCTGCAGCCATCAGTTAGGCTTCTTCACAAGAAAAAAATACACAATATTATTTAGTTTCTAGTAAAAGTCACTCTACACCTATTGTAAAAGTTCTCAGACTTTTCCTCCCTATTTTAAGAGATGGATTTTTTAATAAAGGGGGGTTCTGTTGAGATGCTATGAGCGGTTAGTAGCTTACCCAGTTTTATTTCTCTCTAAATACATTTAAGTATTTTTTACAGGGGACTTTTTCTGTATTAAAATACAATACATTTAGCCCTGACTGATACATTGTGATAAACGATAATATTGTTGTTTTAAGACCATTTTCAAGTAAAAATGTAATAATAATGGTAATGGCATAATGATGGAAGAACAGATTCTTAAAGATCAATAAACTTTAAATTCTAAAGAACCATGAGCACATTAGCAACTGGAAGACATTTTAAGTATCCGAAATAAATAAACAACAACAGAAATAACAAATGGAAAGAATCATAGTCTCTGTAAATATAAAAAAACAGGCTGGTTGAGGCCAAAGCACCAGATTGAAGATTTTTGTCGTCCAACTTTTGGTGGAAAGTGAAAAACAATAAATCATGCAAATGGAAATCACTGTTTAAATTTGTCATGCAATTAATTAATTGGTTTATTACTCATTACAACAGTGCCAGTTTAGATTGACTAACACAATAATTTTGATTAATTAATAACAAAGATTCTAACACGTTACAAATTTTAAGTCATTTAATCAATCTGGCTTTTATTTTATTATTTTTTACACAAAAGTCCTGAGCTGGAACCTTTGTGTTTCTTATTGTGTTTCTGGTTCGCCTGTAAACCTGACGCACAAGTGACATCTATAAGCAAGAGCAATGACCGACAAAGCCATTTCTCTTGGCCCACCAGAGGTTAAAGTTCCCTTCATAAAACAATCTAATGCTTGAAAAGTCTGTTGTTGTGCTCAAATTGTGCTAAAAGGAGTTAGCCAATCACTGAAGCTACTCAAGCCTAAAATAGCATCTCATTGCTAAACATGTTGCAGTAGCACCAATGTCTCCAGTGCTAATGTCAGCATCCAGATGTCCAAGTATTTTTTCATAGAAGTTGCATGAATGATCAGATTTTCTGAAATACTTTGCACCAATCTAATGGTTCAATAACATAAATAACTGATTAAAATAAATAAATGTTGTTGAGCTCATATGTCTATTTATTCAATAATTTAGCATAAAAATCTTTTGCTTATTTTGTCAGCCATCATCATATTCAATAAATCTGAATTAATACAACATTTAATTTCCTTTTGGGATTGATAAAGTATTTTTGAATTGTGGTCGCAGGTGTAGTTTGGAGACGTTTTATCATCTGCCAGTTAATCTGTGCCAGCTTTCAGCAGCCATCCTGGGATCTTATCGGGAATTAGCGCTTTCCCAGGATTGATCCTGTCGAGTCTTGGCCGACTTTAGCGATAAAAGCTGAAAGGTCGGATGGTGGAGGAGAACCAAATCTCTCCCTATAGCTGCTGGATTTGATGCTTCGAATAAAGAGATGCTGAGCCGATCTGGAAGAGAAACTTCACTCTCCTCTGCCCTCTGTGGGGTTTTCCTCTGCCAGGCTCACCTGCTCTCCGCTGTGTTTTTGCTGCGTCGGTGCGTTTTGCAATCCTGATCCCCGTTAAAAGTGCAGACGCTGCCATGTTGTCCAAGCGCTGCCCTGCAGGCTGCATCACCTCTGTGGTCGTCAAAGGCTTATAGCAGCGCTTATACTACCTGCAGTTAACTTTTTTAGATTCGTTTGAATAAATTAGGAAGGTGTATTGATTCAAACTTAACTTTATGTTGAAAGGTTTCTCAGGTTTGTGTTGTAAAGCTTCTCCACCAGACAGATGGAGCTGCTGCTGCTGCTGCAGCTGCAACTGGAATCAATGATTTCTCAACAATGTGTGAAAGGCAGCGTGTAAATGAATGCGTCAGGGAGAAAATGGGTCATTTATTCTGACAGGATTGTTACTGTTCACCATTCTGGAAAATATAGAGTCTGGAAAATGATGGAAGTTCATGGAGAGATTTCCAGGTTTGGATTAGAAAAAATAGATTATTAGAAAAATAGTGGTGATTAAAGACTCTAATCCTTCACATACATGTTGATCCATCCATCCATCCATCCATACATCCATCCATCCATCCAGTTTGAACAGAACTAAGAACTGAGTTAAAGTATGTGTGATAATTTACCACGAGTCTAAACTTTACTTAAAATCTGCAGTACCTTAAAAGAAAAACAACTGAAAAACATTTCCCCATGAGGTTAGAAATCCGCACCTGCAGGTAAATTAGCAATAAAAATCTGTGCATGCTCCCCTCCTGTTTGCAGCTTCTTGCTGGTGAACAGCGTGGCGCTGCATGGCGACGGCTGCCCCATCTGCCAGTCGGTGGAAAAGGACCTGATCAAACTCTCCAGAGACCTCAACTGCTCGCTTCAGGTGGGAGCAGGTTTCTGCCAGCTCTCTGCACCAGAGTTGGGTAGTAACTAGTTACATTTACTCAATTACATTTACTTGAGTAATTTTTTTGGGGAAAAAACCCCCAAAAACTTTTAGGAGTATTTATAGTACCGGTGTACTTTTTAATTTCACTTGAGTAACTTTATTATGAAGTATTTCTACTCTTACTTGAGTAAAATTTATGGGTTTTCTACCCACTGAATGAAAAACAAAAATGTTTTAATCAAATGTTCTCCAGACATATTTTGTTAAAACATAACCAAATATTAAACAAACATGTAGTTTTTGTTAAAGTTAAAAAAAATGTAAAGAGAAATAATACCCTTGTTTTGATACTTTATATGGACATAATCAGGCACGTGCAGAAGGGGGGTCTGGAGGGGGCTTGAGCACCTGCCCCTTTTGGTCAATTTTTTATTTTTTTTTTGTACTATTTTCTAAGCCCTCTTCTGACACATAATACATGTACTAAAATAATTTGCTTTTTGTTGGTTTTTTTATTTTTTATACAACATAATAAGCCCCCCGGTCATCTTGTTACCTTTGACCTTTTGCCTGTGACGCATGACGCAGTTGCCTCTCACGCAGTGAGATAAGGCGGCTAACTGGAGCTGAATATGGCAATACTTTCCTATAACAAAATAAACCTGCAGAAAGAAATCACTAATAAAATATCTTACATATGCATAGTTGCTCTATATAGAGATTTTCCTTAGCTTTGATTGTATATCTCACAATTTTGTAAATTATCATTGTTTATTAAGCTCTGAAAGCTGTGTGGCTTTGTTAATATTCTGTCCTAGAATGCGTTAGATGTGCCCTTTTTTTTGAGCACCTGTCCCTTTAGTGGTCTCTACACGACAAAATGAATTAATCAACTTACAATTAACCATTGATTGAAAATGTTCCAAGATTAAAGCTTAGTTGACAGGCAGAATTTTTTTTGTCCCTGTTACGAATTAGGACACCCTGATTATTGGGATGACTTACAAAATAATCCTAACCGATAATCCTGTCGTTTGTGGTGTTAAGAGTGTTCTGGTCCTCTCGAAAGGACTTCCATCTAAAATCGGTGACATTCACAAACATTATTGGATTGTCTTGGTCCGATGTCGCACTAAACTGGAACTACGAACTGGAACGCAACCTGTTGAATGTGACAGGTAGCCAATCAGAGCGCGGTGACGTAAGCACGTAGGTGAAGCCAAAACAAGAACATGGCGTAACCGAAAGTCCTGCGGATATCGAAGATGGAGGACCGACTCGTTGATATGTGGCAACAACGGGAATGTTTGTTGAACATTTCGTGTAAGGCATATCACAACCAAAATGAAAAGGAGAAGAGTCTGAAGGAAACTGCTACCACCCGGTAACTTTTCAGCTACCAATTATAAGTTAGTTTTAACAATAACGTTTATTCACTGCAAATATTTCATAACATCAAAGCAGCAACAACTTAAAATCATATAATCAACCGGTGAAGCTAAATGAAACGACAGAACAAAAAAAAAACAACCTAAACACATTGCAACACAAGTTAAAAAAATTAAACTCACCTCCTTATCATAGCGCAGCAGTACTTTAACACTTTTTCTTTCTGTGACGTCTTTAATCGCTTAAGAGAACTCCACTATCACCACTGTCTCTAAATCGTCTGCCATGTTTGTTTACTCTTAATTCCCGTACGATATCGCGGGGTTCTTCTTCTTCTTTGATATCGCGGGGTTTTACGGGATTTCCTATCTTAAATCTTAATATTCTTGAGTGAATGCAGTTCACAGAATGCGACCAAAACTAAGATATTTTTTATAACATGTGTGGTATCTCAAGTTTTGAAAATCGGCCAACAATTTTTAAAACCTGCCGTGTGACATAAGTCCTTCGTTTAGAGTTGTATTTGACCTCCATCCAGCTTAGGGCGCCACTGGTCACCCTTCAGCGAAACCGTTGATACAGAAACAAAGATGGCGGCCAGAACAGAACGGGAAAGAGAAACGGTTAAACCAAAAGTCCGGTGTGGGATGTGAAATGCACTTTATGTGGTTCTAGTTTGAAATATAAGCACTCGTTAGCTCCTTACGTTTCACCTTAAATAGATAGCGCTCATTCAGCGTAAACAATTAAACATTATTAATGGGACTTCATGGCGCGAAGTTTTAATATTTCTTCAAGAGCAACCATAGATGGTACATCTATGAACATCTGTTTATTGGGAATTAAGTGTTTTACATATTTTATTCTTAACATTTTTCATTTTTCTGCCCAGCAACATAGTCAATCAGAGGTAAAAACAGTCCCTGTGTATTTACTCCTGTGCAGAAGTCGCAGTCTGACGGTGAAGAGACAGAGAACTGTGAGGGCTCCCAGTTCTATCCTCCCACCGCCCCCATCATGCTGCAGGTAAACCGGGATAAAATCTGAAGCCGCTCCGCTCAGTCCAACATTTTAAAATCTATTTTATGTGGCCAACAAAGATTATAAGAGTTGGATAAATCTACCCTTTATGGAGGAGTGTAAGGCTGCAACTAACGATTATTAATAATTAATAATTATTATTAATCAGATTTTAAAAAATGCCTGCAGATTTTTCTGTGAATTATCCCATTGTATTCAATATTAGAAATACACAAGATTCAAATAAATCAATTTCTTTTTTTAAAATAAGAAAATGATCTTTTTTATGCTTTAAATGCAACAGCATTCCTTTCATGTACGCTTGAGTATTTGTAGCAAAGGAAGTTTAAAAAAAACCCACTTTTAATAATGTGAAAAGTTCACCTAATATTACTACAGTACATGACTAATCTGGTGATAATATTTTTAATAAATTGATTAATAACTTTACAGCTAAAGGTGATTGATGGTAGATTTATTACAGGGTTTGAACCAGGTGAATGTAAAGCTTGAGGAGTTCGTGGTAGAACAGATTTATGGACAAAGAAATATGTTTTTGTACAGCTCTGGTTTAATTACTGCTCTGAATATGTTTTACCTTTTTTAAATCTGTACACTCCAGTTATTGACTAATCGATTACTAAATTAGTTGAGGATTATATCAATAATCTTATTAATCACGATTAATACGATTAATCATTTCAGCCCTAGAGGGTAGTTGTAATGTGACAAAATGTGTGTGTGTGTGTGTGTGTGTGTGTGTGTGTGTATATATATATATATATATATATATATATATATATATATAGTACTTTTAGCTTGATGCAGCGGCAGCACCAGACTTTTCTGTCTCAGTTTTGTAGCTTCAGGTTTAGACGTTCCCATCTTTTATCTGACATTTAACACACAGATGCTCTGACATCTGCTTCTCCTGCAGCACTACCCGCTGTACAGAGTGAGCGACGCCAGCTGCACGGGGCAGGACGCCGCGCCGCCTGAGGAGCGCCACCTGCTGTTCAGAGAGAAGTACGACGTGTTGTCAAAGGAGGCCTCCCAGCGGGTGAGTCTTCTGCAGTATTAGCGTTGAGGTGATGAAAGCGGTGATGTAAGGAAGCAGCTCCTAAGGTGAATTTGGGTCGTTTCTTCTTTTCCCTCCTCAGCTGCTGCAGTGGTTTAAGCCGCGGCTCATCCTGAGCGGACACACCCACAGCGGATGTGAGGTTCTCCATGACAACAAGTACCCAGAAATCAGCGTGCCGTCTTTCAGCTGGAGGAACAGGAATAACCCCAGCTTCATCCTGGTGAGTGGGAACACAGAGACGCTCTGCGCAGAGACAGATTATTTCATTTTTAGCTGTTTTTTCACCTTCAGGTTACCCCAAGTTTGTTACAGTAGTTTTTTTCACTGAACTTTTCAGTTTTGAAACCTGAAAGTGTGCTGGGATTTGTAAAAATCTACTCAATGAAGAGTGTAATGACAAAACAAATCCAGTATCATTTTACTCGTTTATGACTTGGTTTGTCCAGCTACTTAACATGCGGTTCTATTTACTGTTCAGTTCAGTGAGTTTCATTGGGATTTTATACAAAGTCTTGTATTAAAAAACTGAAAAATCACAAAATCTGTACCAGGTATTTTTTCCCAGTTTCTAGTGCAAATAAATTAGTACACTTGGAAAAAAAACCCATAAAAGTAACAGTAACTTTTCACCAAGATATAGCAGCTGGTTTTAATTTAATAATTCCTTAATATTGGCCTAAAAGGGGCAGCTTATTTAACTTATAATGTGTGAAAAATGTCTTTTTATAAGTGAAATAATCTGGCAGTGTTACTAGCAGTAGTACTTTTCTCTACGATGTGGGAAAAGATGGCAAATTTAGGTGAATTTAGTTTAAGTTTTCAACACTTTTATTTTAGTTATTTACTTAAAATAACCTCTGAAAAGTTACTTTTATGTTAGTTTTGCCTTATTTCAAGTATCCAAAGATATTTGCACCAGAAACTAGACCAAGTATACCTGGTAAGATTCTGTGTTTTTCCATTTAAAGTTAAAAATCTGAAAACGGGGCTTTTATTTCTATCCAGCCTCTTTGTTTTTGTTGAACCACCTGCTGCTGCTGCTGTTCCTATGAGAAAAGTCCTTTTTCCCAAACAGCTCCAGCTCAGTCGGATTGGATGGAGAGCATCTGTGGAAATCAGGTTTTTAAAGTTTTGACAGATTTCCAATTGAACTTTGACTGGGCCACTCTTAACTCCGGCTCACCGTATCTTTTTATGTGGCCCTCCAGACTCCAGGTTATATTAATCAGTCACTCAAGCTTTTCATGATTCTGCGATTGTGAAGATGCACACAAAATCAACAAATCCCAGAGTTATAGTTGGGAAATTTCCTTAATAACAAAACAGTTAAAAAAAGAAAATGCAAGTAGAAAAAATGAAGGGCATCAGAAAGAGGAAAACAATCTTACATTACTTTAGTTTTATTCCTAATAAATAACTGAGTTTATAGCAACATTTTCACATAAATGGTCAAAAATATTGGGCTTAAGTGACGCTAACCCCCACCTGCAGATGGCAGTATTTCTTATTTTTAGACACTGCTGCCTCAGCCTTACTTGATGTCAAGTTATAGTCTGTGATTGACATTTACCATCAGAAATGAGCACAAAATTCTTTGTAAATATTTCTAAATTAAATGCCACAAAATCAGATTTTCATTGTAAAAAAATCTCAAAAACTATCAAGCAACCTTGTGGGACTGATCAAAGTGAAAAGATTATTTTAAGAAGTACTTATTGAATGTTTATTCATATTTTAATGGTTGTTTGAAGGGTTTTATCGGTACATTCTGGCACAGCCGACCCTTTGAGGGCGTTGATGACGTTCATGTGGCCCAGAGTGAGTCGGGTTTCCTCGATGCTCTAAACCTGCGTTCTGCCTCTGGCTGTATGTTCAGGGTCGCCGCGCCGCTGGAAGGCCGACCTCCTGTCTCAGCTCTTTTCCAGACCCTTTCTCCCAGGAAGCGCCCCGTTTTTAGCTCCATCCATCCTCCCATCAACTCTGAACTGCTTCCCTTGTTCCTGCTGGAGAAAACCATCCCCACAGCATGATGCTGCCATCACCATGTCTCACGGTGTGAATGCTGTTTGTTCACTAATGTGGTCCATACACCTGTTCATCCATCCATCCATCCATCCATCCATCCAGCCATCCATCCATCCATCCATCCATCCATCCAGCCATCCATCCATCCATCCATCCATCTATTAGGGCTGAAACGATTAATCGTCATGAATCAATTATTCAAATAATCGGTTAATCGTTAACTGAAAAATACCAGTTTATTTTCTTATTTAAAAAGGAATTTTTTCTTTATATGTGTGTCTTTATGCATTTCTAATATTGTACAAATGTGCCATTTTTAAAAAAAATCTGATTGATCGATTAATCATCAAACGATAGAATAATCAATTACTGTGAAATGCCTGATTGGTATTTGAGGTTAAAGGTCACCAAACATTCGCAGGTGCGTTCAACAGGTATCCATGAGGAATGACTTCACAGCCAAAACAAGAGAATAAATAATAATTTTGCTTTTTTTATTGTAAAATGCTGAATCATGTTTTAATATTCTAAAATAATTGAATTAGTTTAGTTTGTTTTGTGAACTTTTGTGATGTTTTCTTGTATAAAAATCATTTGATGTTTCTTTTTTAATCTGTTTGCATTTTTCTGTTTAATTTTCTAACCTTATTTTTCTTATTTATTCAAGAATTGATATCAGTTTTACTTCTTTTTCTCTCACAAAAAATGCTGCAGCTGCTAGCTTCCGGGCGCCCTCTAGTGGCAAACGTGGAGAACTTACAGGCGGCTAACATCTCTCTCCCTCCCCAGGCGTCGGTGTCGCCCGGCGGTCACTCCCTGTCCAAATGTTTCCTCCCGGAGGAGAGCACGGTGATCGGGGTGTATTGCTCGGCCGGAGCCGGGCTGCTGCTGCTGCTGCTGGCGCACTGTCTGTGGATGAAGGGGCTGCTGCAGCTCAGCCTCTGCCTGCTGGGGAAGCACAAGTCTCTGTGAACTACGTTACCCAGAGTGCACCTCGCCTGGTAACATACCCGGGTGTCCGTCCGCACAGCCTCTGTTTGTTGAATCATGTGAAGGATACAAGTATATTTATATCTATATAAATGTGTAAATCAGTGCTGGCATTGATGATGATAATCGGTTTTAAAGTCGGACATTTGTCGGGCTGGACATGTAAATAAACGCTGCTGTGAGTTGGAGCTGCCAATCATGATTTATTTCATTTTAATTATTTTATTTTTAAAATCTGTTCTTGATGTCAGACCATCCGTCACCGCTGCTCGTTGTTTTTTATGATCTGTATGTATTTAATCAAGACTTTCTGTGCCAAATTGTTGACAAGTTTCTGATGAGATGTTCTTAATAAAGAGTTTTCTGGTGGAAAAAACGAAGCAGAGAACAAGAAAACTGTCTATCAGCAATTATCTTTGCAGAAGCTTTTTGGTTTAATTTCTAAAGATGTTATTGCTTATTTTTCCCCAACATTTATTTCGTAAAACCTGTAGTAATGTGATGATGCGTTCAAGTTACCTCGGAAGTCAGAACTTTCTGTTAACCAGTGATGGGCACAGCTAGCAAAAAAGTTAGTGAAGCTAAATGTTGAAGCGTTACAACAACATAGCCTATTTAGCAGAAGCTAATGCTAAGGTGCTAACTTCAAAGCATATATGCAATTGAAAAGCTACAACATTTAAGCACAGATTTAATGTTGAAATAATTTACATATCTAATGCCATTGTTTTTTTTCTGTTTTTAATATTTTGTTCTCTTATTTCAATAAAGTTACTGGGGAAAAATAGATATGAGCGTGGAACTGTTGAGTAAACGGTCATCACCCACTTCAAAATAAAAGCATGAAAATAAACATCTTAACTTCTTGAAGAATTGTTAGACAATTGATAACCAAAACGTTAACCCTTTATTAAACTGAACGTTTTCTAAACAGCTAAATAAATGAGTATTTTATAATTTAGAAAGCTAGCTGCGCTAGCAATAGCGCATTAGCATAATTGTGCCCACCACTGCTGCTGCTGCCAACCAACTCAAGGCTAAAACTCTTAAAATAGTTAAAAACACAGTTGGTTGCAGTATTTCCTGATTTAAAAAACGCTTCCCCTAACAATCCCAAAGTTACCAAGCCTTTCTGCTGCCTTAGAAACATTAAAAAAAGAAGAGGAAAAAACAAAACGGACACAGCTGGACACCAGGGTGGAAATAAAGCAAAGTCCTCTAATGTGCCTCTTTATTTAAAGAAAATAAAAACGTCATTTAATCATCCTCCCAAGGCCCAAACAAGGCTTTTCGCACCTCCAGTCAGTTCACTCTCTTTCGGGGATAGACGTGTACGGTAGCAGAAGAAAAAAAGGCTGATGCTGTTTGTACAAGGAAAAGAGCTCGTCTTGTTGGGTGCTGCTCACACATTCATAGTGCCTGTGCCATTAAAGTATGGCTCCAAAGGACCAAAGAATTACTAATATTGCACGCTCTCATTTATTCATCTTCATCCTAAACATGCTTTCCTATGTGTGTATGTATACATATTTACCGTATACATACATAGGTATGTACACCTAGGCACACACATAATTAAACATGTATAATTGTACATATATATTTATATAGACCTATAAATTTACATGTACATACATTTATAAAATTTTACACGCACGACACGCACTCGGCCTCGCATACGCACACGATGTGTCTGTGAGTCTATGTTTCTCTTATGTACACATGCGCACAGGCACGCACATCAGCACAGATCTCATACGCTTCATCTCAAAAAACTAAAATAAAAACAAAAAAGTAAGTTGGTTCCTATTAAAACAACACCAGGTTGCAATTTGGACACTTTCAATGGATTTTCCAATGTTTGTTTAAAGCTGTGAAATTCAAAAAATATATTTATATATATTTATATATAAGGAGAAAAAACAAAAGTAAAACTGAAACGAGAAAAAAAGAAAAAAAAAAGGCATGGCGCTGCAACATCTGGTCTTCACTGCAGGTAAGTGGTTAATTTGCATAATGTATACAGGTTTTTAGGATTTTTATTTTTTTTGTCCGTATTTTTTTCTTTTTCTTTTTTCTCCCCCATTTTTTACTAAACAGCATTTCCTTTATTTTTATAAACCAGAAAAAACTAAACTCTACAGAGAAAGTCCCCTACCCGCAGTCTCTTCGCTGCCGATAGAGTTTTTGACATCAAGCTGTACAGCGCAGTCGAAAACATACTTACATCTGAGCTCATTTACAGGTACAGCCATAATCAAGGCACAAAGATCTACAAGTAGATTTGTTTTTCTTTCAATTAAGTTGTACAAAATAATATTACATTTTACAGTCTGTACAGGATAATTCGACCTTGCACAGTGTACAAGTTAACAAAAAAAAACAACAAATACATTTTTTCCCCTCCTGCCCTCCTCCCATTGAGTATCTCTAAGCTAAAAAGGGTGAAAAAAAAAAAAAACAATAAAACAAAACCAGAAAAAGGACGCCGGTTCGAGTCCGTGGAGGCAGCAGGGCTAAGGTGCAGAGAGCTCAGTCGTCATCGCGTTATTTCCTGCCCTCCTTTCCCCTCCTTTTTTATCTCATCTCTCGCTCCACAAGTCTCTCGGCAAGCCAACATCGTGACAGGGCGGGTAATAAATATTATGATGCTACATTGTGTGTATGTTTCCTCTGGAGAAATAAAATAAACAGCAAGAAAAAGAAGGACTTTTAAAGGAAATGGTTCCTCTCTCCGTCAAACGATGGAGGAGGCGGCGGCGGCGGCGAAGTTACGGTGGCGGTTCATTCCTGCCTCTACACTGAGGTCCTGTCGGTGTGTGTGTGTTTTTTCTTTCTTTTCTTTTTTTATTTCCACACTCTTTACCAAAGCAGGTCCCAAAAAAACAATAAACGGGGCAAAAAAAAATCAAAAATAATAAAATCAGGAGGTAGCCCGAGGCTTAGTGGAATGACAAAAATGAAGGCATTGAAAAAAAAGGAAAAAAAAGAAGGAAGGATTCAAAGAAAAATATTCAAGAAGCAGCACGTGACAACTTTGTTCCCCGAACTTCCAATAACATCATCGGATTAAAGGGGATAAATCAAGAAAAAAAGTACAAAAAAGTTGAAAAGATGAAGAGGATTTGACACACTTCAGTAGTACTTCATATTCCTCGACAGGAGGGGGAATCTGAGGGTCTCTGGGGAGTAGAAAGGGTTCGTCAAGGATGCAGAGTGGCAGAGAGGAAACACAGAGGGGCCAACAGAGAGAGAGAGAGACACAGAGAGAGAGAGAGGGACGCGTCTCTGCCGTCCATCACAACAGTTCGTACTGCCGCAGGTGCATTCTCTGGATGATGTCCCGGCAGTCGTTGAACACCCGCCGGATGTTCTCCGTGTCCACGGCGCAGGTGAAGTGCGGGTAGCAGTAATGTCTGCCGTCGCCGCTCGCAGTGCTGATCCGCTGCGGGAGAGACGACAGGAAACCGTCAGGGTTTCAGAATAAAAGCCCTGAGGAAAGTGCTAGGCTGCAAAAACGACTGAAGCAAGAAGTCGAGGAAATTATGCCCAACCCTGACCGCCCTCTTCACGAGACAGAGCGTCTTCAGTCAGAGGCTCCTTCAGATTCACTGCAATACAGACTGCTACAGGAGATCTTTCCTGCCAACAGTCTACAGTAACTCTGAAGAATCTGAATTAATATGAGCTACAACATCATTTAATTTACCTTTGGGATGAATAAAGTATTTTTGAATTTGAATTTAATTTTGGGAAATATGGATTTTTTCCTCTCAAACCAATCCATTCCTTGTGTTTCTACACTGCAAAAAAAACAAAATTTTACCAACTGTTTTTGTCGGGTTTCTAATTAAATATCTTATTGCGCTTGAAATAAGACAAAATTAACAAGAAAGAAATAGGAGGAGCTTGTTTAAAGTCAATAATTCCTCAATAATCATGAAAAAGTACTGGTTCCACTGGAAGATTATTTAACTTTTAAAGTGGGGAAAATGTCTTGTTATATAAGTGAAATAATCTGAAAACTTGAAAAATGAGACTGAAGTGGCTATTTTTTATATAAAGTCTGAGAATATTCCTGTGATAAAACGGTCTAGTCAAAGTTTTCCTTCCAGTCTGAGGCACTGCTGCTTTGCAAAGAAAAATGGGTATAATCTCTAATCCCAAATTATTTAGTCTTATTTTGCATCACATAAAATCCCAAAGCAATATTTAATTATACAGTTGTAACAAAACCTGGGAAATATTTGCAAAGCACCGTTAATAGAACATTTCCCAGCAATTAACTGGTTAAAAACACACCTGGAGAGATTTATAATTTCTCTTTCATTTTAACCAACTTCTTCTCTGAAGATTCAATACCATTATGACCAAAACAAATGTAGAAATTCTGTTTTTAGATCCGCCGTTGTCTAAATATAGCGACAGTCACCACGAACGCGGTTAACATGAGTCAGGCAGTGACCAAACAAGCATTTTTAGACCAGCGTTAGTCATCATTAAGATGCAGTCGTCTTATTTTAATATGAAACACGCTGAGGCATTGAACAAACCACAAAGGGACAAAATGGAAACCCTGCTTTGGCAGACGCCAAAAATAGAACCGCTCTTTCATAAAGAAATGCCCACTATTCCCACCAAGGTTCTTAGAAAACAACCCAGATAATGATGCTATCCGGGTCTCAGAGATTAGCCGGAGCCATGGAAACTCTGTCAACATCTACATTATTTAGAGAAAACCTATTTCTGTTGGGCTAACGCACCTGTGGGTCGTTACCCCGACAATCAGGCGGCTAAATTCAGGCGTCGTACTTACAAGGAACTCGTCTCGGATGAAGAATTTGGCTCGTGTCACTCTGGGGTCTTCGCCTGGTTCAGGAGTTGCTGAAAGGACAACAGAGTCTCCTTTTAAAAACACAACAGGAAACCAGTGTGGCTAAGTGCCTGTTAGCGTCGCGGCGGCGGCGAAGCGAGGCGAGGCGAGCCACTGACCTTCATTTGGTATGGTGTAGCGAGCGTATTCGGGGAAATAGTCCTCAATTTTGGACTTTCCGGCTAATACTTTCTCAGCCAGCATGTCCTGCTTGTTCAGGAATAAAATGACGGATATAGTGCGTAACCATCTGAAAAACAAACAGCAGCAGCTTTCATGTTAAACAGGCTTATTTTACAGTTGAACACCATCCAGGCCTAAGCAATCAATCAATCAACCAATTAAAACAAGATCAATGATTCCCCCTAGCATGATTTGTTTTTCTCTCTTTCTACCAAACACTGGATGATAAAAGTCTTCAGTTTTAGTTCCATTATAATTCAGAGTTTATTGATCTTATATCAGCTGAAAATGGTCACCAAATAATATCATTTAACGCGATAACTTCTGGGACGATTTATCGTCCGGATAATTTTGCTACCGTGGCAGATCTGGCAGCATGATGCTGTGGGATGCACTTCTTCAACAAGTTGGGTTGAAATAAACACAAACCATTATCTGAAGGCTGCAGCCAGAGCTACATGGGTTTGGATTAAAATGTAATATTTATGTGTCAGAGTGGCCTAGTCAAAGTCCAGATCTAAACAGCAATCTGAAACTTTGATCCTCGTTGACGTCTTTCAATAATTGTGCATGTAACCTGGATTTTTGCTGACAGCAGCTCAAGTTATGTGATGATTATGACACTGGTACATTTTTTTTTACAAGCTTTATGTTTTCTTAAATCCTGCAGTAAAAATGTGTGAGCTCTTTCCACCACTGCTGTAGGTAGATTATCTATAACACCAACAATAAAACATTATTCAGCAAGTATGAGGGAGGACTCTGAATTTAAGCACAGATTCACAGACATGTGAAGGTTAAACTATTGAACGTACGGAAGGCTCATCCTGCCAAAATTACCAGTAGCTATAGAAATTAATAAATGGCTTGACAAAGTAGTTAATGTGGCAAATATTGCATAAAAACAAGGTGCAAACTTCCTTGATTTACAAAGTGTCATAAAGTAATACATATTCATAATTGTTAATAGTATTAATGTAACACTATTACTATTCTTTCATTTTCATTTTCCCCAGATCCTATATATATTGCATGATTCTTTCATACTCTATTTATTGTGACATTTCATTTAATCATTTTCTCTGTTTTCCATATTTATTTTTTATTTACTGTGATTTTTTTAAACCATACACTGATTTATTTTCCTCTTTCCATATTCTTCCCTTCAGTTTTAAATTAATACTTTTTTTAAACATTTCTCATCATTGTGCTATTTTTATTATTTAAATGGAGGAAGAAAATCTAATATCAAAAATGAGAATCACCCCAAAAGATAAAAAATAAAATAAAATTTAAGAATGGCAGCACATTTTGGAGTTTGGTTAGACTGATAATCAGTATGGGCCTTAGCAGTCTGTAACTCAGACAATGACTGAGTGGTGCTAAGGGCAGAGTAAGGAGCTGCTGTCTCCCAGTCGGGTCTCACCTGTTATTCCAAATACTGCGGAAAAGGTCCAGTGCTTCCCGTAGCCTGTTGGTGTTGTTGTCTTCCCTTATTACCATGTTGTAGCTGCTGCTGGCCACCACGAAGATGATAGCAGTGACGTCTGGAGGAACAGCACAGACTCAGAGTCAGGACACATTTAACCTCTGGTTTTACTGCTATTAGCAACGTTTAACTGATGTTTAACTGATGTTTAACTAATGTTTAATTGATGTTAAACAGCTGGAGGTCTCACCGTTAAAGCACTGGATCCATTTTCTCCTTTCATCTCTCTGACCGCCGACATCAAACATGCTGTGGTACGGAAACAAACAGCAGGTCAGAGCGAGACAGCAACGCGACAGATAGACAGACAGACAGAGAGAGAGACAGAGAGACAGACAGACAGACGTTCCGAAAATAGAAAAAAATTCTAAATGTTCGGTTCAGTAGGTCAATTAATGATTCAGTTCATTTCAGACATTCAGTTCAGATATTTAGTTCAGTTCAATTGTTCAGTTCAGGTCAGTTCAGTTCAGTCCAGTGATTCAGTTCAGTCCAGTGATTCAGTTCAGTTCAGTGATTCAGTTCAGTCCAGTCGTCCCCGGCTCTGTTTCCTTCTTGTTGTTTTGTTTTCTCTCTCCTTTGAGGCGGCGTTGATGTTGGAGGGAACAAACTTCTGACATTTCAGGCCCAGAATCACGAGGAAAAGGTAAATATAGTATTGACACCCAGGAGGGCATTCCGATCCGCCATTATTCCTTTTCCCTTTTTGGTGATGCCAAAACGGGACCGGGTCAAAACGCTTCTAAAAGGAGAAAATTACTGGAAAACGCCTCTGGAGGCTCTGCTTTCGGAGCCGGCTGACGGAGTTCTGCAGAGCGGCTGCATAACAGACGACGTAAGAGTGGATGTGGACGTAACAGGAACAATGCGTCCTTTTAGCGGCCGCGAAATATTCGGCTTATAAAATTGACAAAAATAAGCTGGGAGCACAAAATTATGACGATTTCTAAATGTGCTTCTGGTGGTGTGTCATTTCAGCGTTTTCTGATCTCTGTCTAGTTTTAGAGCGGGTTGTACAAACTTTCCTTTTTAAGACTTTGTTTACTTCTTTATTTTTACTTGCTAAATAAACAAAGCAAAAATAATATTTTAATGACAGACAGATTTCTGTAGTTTTTTGTAGATTTGAAGAGAACTGCAGGTTTGCCTGATTAAAAACAACAACAAAAAAAACATATCCTAAAGTTTTCATCTTTTTCTGGATTTTTGTGTATTTTTATTAACAGGGACGGTTTGTGGCGTTGCAATGTCTGCATCTTAGTAAAAGTCACTGGTTGTTTTTGGTCCCAATTACTAATTAATGAAATTAAATGTAAAAGATACACGAATACTTTGTGCTGCACATTATATTTTAAGATTTTAAAATGTTTTTTGTTATCAGCATTAGTGAAACTTTCACCAACAGATTTTAACCACCTGAGGCAGGAAGCCAGTTTTTATACAATTCTTATTTTGTTTTTTCAAGCCAAGGGCCACACAGAACTGTTCCGAGGGCCGCAAGTGGCCCGCGAGCCACACTTTGGTCCGACTTACTGAAAGTTGACTTTGTCTACTTGGAACCTCGTCTCGAAAATTCCTGAAGTTAACACTCGGCAGCGTAGAAGATCCTGCGCACAGAAATGAAGGAGGATTTAAAAATAAAAATAAGAATAAAAACAAGAAGCTGCCTCTTTGGAGCAGATTAGCAGGACTGACCTGGTCTGTGGGCGTGTAGTCGCTCTGTCTTACTGAGTCAATTCTGTCCAAGAAACTGCAAAAAAAAAGGAAAAAAGATAGATTTTTAAACTTTAGATTCACAGAAACAGTAAAATACAGGGTTTGTACACTTTATTCAACGGTAAAAGTCAAGCATTTTTAAGCATCTTCAAGGTAAGTTTTCAAAATGTTCCAGCACTTGAATGAACTAATGAACTACAAAAAGACAGTTACAATTCACTATTATATGTCATTTATTACTATTAATAATGTCTTGTGTTTGTATTCCACGTTCTACATCAGGGACAAAATGAACTAAAATATAACAAAATGTAATGTTTTGAAAGGTTTCTCTCAAGAACAAAACAATAATTTAACAAAAATTCCACAATTCAATAAAGTTTTGTAATCTATGAAATATAAAATGATCAATAAGTCACAGAGCCGTTAGGAATAATAAATATTCATTACATTGAAACAATCCACACAAATATTCCTGCTCAAATTTAATGATTAAACACAAAACAAAAATCTTCTTGCTAAGTTTTCTGGCATTTAGGAAATAGAAATAATTTTGGTAATAATATATGCAGTTTTGCATATTTCAAGCACTTATCAAACATTTAAAACACCTGTTCAATGATTCCCAAGGATTTCAAGCACCTGAATGAACCCTGAGAACCGAACAGGAGGAAACAAACGGACCAGTCCGATCCGGAGGCAGCCGCCATGTCTGACTCCCTGCAGAGGCCCGGGGAGGCCGCTGCTGTTGCAGCTGCGCGCCACTAGAGGGCGGCCGCGCTCAGTCTGGGCTATTTTTGTCTGTCTCTAGCCAGAGTGATTGCATAAGGCGGTTATTGTGGAGGTTAGACAGCTTGCTGCTGCTGCTGCACATGCTCCCTCTGTTGTGAAAGAGACGACGGCAGCAGCAGCAGCAGCAGCACAGCGGGCTCGGAACAACCGGAGCCGGGTCGGGCCTCTGGATGACCCGGATCACCCAGAAATAACTTCCAACAGGGGGCTCCATTACGCTCGCAAAAGTATTCACACCCTACATATCGTTTTCACATATCTTTCTTGATAAAACCTCCTGATTGTCAAGTGTTGCGCTGGGTTTTTAAACTAGAGGTAAAAAGCAGCCATCAGGGCCGGTCCAAACCTGAGCTGATCTTTATTCAGGGCCCCCATACCAACATATCAACACCAGATTCTTTGTCATTCCTTAGCTAACTATTATTAGCATCACTTGTAATTAGCTTGCATCGTAGCAGTGATAATTTAACTATTTTAAAGAAACATCAACTGATTAACAATAATTTTGATGTCTTGTATTTTTTCAAAAGCAGAAATCTTCATTTAATTTTACATATATATTATTTTTTTATAAAGAGTGTAACATGAGACACTTGAGAGAGGGGGGTCAGGGTCAAATAAGTTAGTACTTCTACTTCTCTCCTTTACTTCATCTTATTTGAGTTATGAATATTTTTTAAATAAATAAACTAACCTAAAAAAGAAAATCGTAACGAAAGCTATTTTTCCTTCCCATCAACTCAGAGGAGGTGGAGGATGTTTCAGACAGGAAGCTGCATTCAGCTGACGGCGGTGACTTCCTTCAGCAGCACTGACCCAGATGTGGGCCAAACCGGGTCATCTCCTCACCATCTTTGATTTTCTAACCAACCCATCTGCAGTTTCAGGATGTCACCAGCCAGACGGCGCGGCTGCAGCACACAGGAAACGCGACGCGCGTGCTCCTCTACAGGTCTCTTCGTTTTCACTTCAGGCGCCTGAAAGCGGCACACCAACACGCCCAGCGAGGATTAAATAACCCAGAATGAATAGTGCATTATGAGCCATTAGATAACAGCAACGTCGCTCATGTGCTCTGACAGCGACGTTTTCATCACGCCGACTATTTCTGCTGCAGACGAAAGGAGAAGTAGGACTATTTCTGAAAGGGCAACAAAACTTTCTCACACAAAGTGCCGCATGACTAAAAGTTGTAAAAAAAAAAAAAGAAAAGAAAAAAAAAGAAAAGATGCAAAAAGGGCGGAAAAAAGACGACAGCACTTAAAACTAACAGGTTGGGTAATTTACAACTTGCAACAAACAGGGAGTTTACATGTAAAGTTTAATATACAACACTAATTACACAACATTATTATATCTAAACCATGGAGCTTTTGTGATAAATATTACTGGATGATAACTTTTTAATGATTTGGGAGCAAAAGTCAGATTTTATTGTGTTTTTTCTGCAATCATAATATTGTAACATATTTGGTTAAATATTATTTAGTTGCATCTTAATCACTGGTTGGATATTTAGCATCTTTCTATGGAAGTTTTGGTGGAGTTAATTTAAATTAGTTCATTTCCTGGAACAGATTCAGCTTTGAAGAATCGTCCACAAACTTTTAATAGATGCTAACTTTAATGTTAGCCTGTTTAATCAAGTTAAACTGGTTTTTCTAACCTGATGGTGGCAGCATTTTAGTTCCTTTTGGAGATTTTTCATAATTTGTTTGGTGGAAACTTTGCACGTTTGGGCAATTATTCCCTCAGGTTTTAGATGGAAATCTAAAACCTTTAGCTAATAATTAGCATCTCAAAAGCTCAAATAATAGCTGAACTACAGCCCAAGATAGGGAGGGAGTAATGGGCGAGCTGGCAGGAAAACCGTCCCACAGCATAATGCTGCCATGCTTGACGGTTTCAAATTCATTCAATCCCCTTTCAGATTTAAATTTAACATTAATTCATCCAAGAAAGTTTGTTTCTGACAGGAAAAGAGGCAGGCAAACGTATTAAAACGATGTAAAACGAGGCTCAATTTAGGATTTCTAATTGAAAAAAAAACAACATATTAGGAAACATCCGTTTCCCAATAAACAGCAGACGGAGCAGCGCTCTAAAAATTATCTCAACTATGTATTTTTGCAGATTTCCTGCTCATTTTTACTAAGAAAATCAATAGATAATCTCAGACCACTGCTCTGAAGGTAAATTTGTGTTTCTGAGAGCAAAAATGTTGGAATGCAGTAAAAGAATAATAAAAAAAAGACAAAGCATTAAACAGTACTGATTTGTTTCATCTGTTCGTTAGCTAAATAAGCCCTGCATTAGGAGAAGTATATATTTTTAAAAGTTCTGAGTAGTGACTGCTGCTGGTGATTTCACAGATAAACAGCAGATATTCAGACTCTCATTATGCAAGATGGATAAGGTGGAAAAACCGGAATAGCAGATTACAAACAGATTAATTTTCTGCTTCAAAGCTGAAAAAAAAAAATCCGTCTTAAATTATGCTGAAAATGACAAAAACAAAAACCAAACAAGGTGATTTTTTTAACTCATTCTTGTGTCACAAACACAATTAATCCAATAGTAGTACGTCTGATTACCAGTTAGTACCATAAGTAGCACTGCACACACAAACCAACTCCTCCTTCCCCCCAAAAATAAAAAAGCCCAAACACATTCAGTCTAAAAAAAACAGCACATATGTGTTTAGTATTTTTAGTCTTCCTTGCAGAAACATAGCTAGGTTATAATTACAGAGTGCTTTGTGACTGCCATGTGACAGCAGTACTAGATATCCAAATATAATCTCCAAAAAAAGAAAAAGAAAACGGAGGAAGAGATCCATAAAAAAACAACGAAAAGCAGAAAAGTTAGCGTTGGTGAATGTAATTCCTAATCCAAGTGTTAGGGCGCAGCTTTTATTTAACTGGACGCAGGAATAGCCGAGTCCGTCTTTTTTAAGGTTCTGCCGTTTTCCTCAGTCTCCTCCCAGCTCTGGTTCAGCGCTGGCATTCCCAGATCGCTGTGATGCGGCCGCTTTGTCAAGGCTGCAGACTGAAACAGGCCGCAGCTTCCCTTTGTTTTAATGTGTGCAGCTCACACAGCAAAGTACGCTGTAGTACATACACACACAGCAAAGTACGCTGTAGTACATACACACACAGCAAAGTACGCTGTAGTACATACACACACAGCAAAGTACGCTGTAGTACATACACACACAGCAAAGTACGCTGTAGTACATACACACAGCAAAGTACGCTGTAGTACATACACACACAGCAAAGTACGCTGTAGTACATACACACACAGCAAAGTACGCTGTAGTACATACACACACAGCGCCGATAAACCAGCTGTTAATTCTCGTCCATCCTGTAGATGCTCATGTCTTACAGACAGATCCGTTCTGAACTTTAGATGTAAAGCTAATGATCGCTCTGTTGTGCTTTACAGTCGCCGCCGTTGGCTCTGCGCTGCAAAAACACAAAATCTTATCAAGTATTTTTGGTCTACCTTCCAGTGTACATATCTCAGTACACTTAACCCTTCCAGACCGAACGGGCCGGCGACGATCCGGCCAGATTTCCAGTACCGTAACTCCACCAGACTTTGTGCTATCTGAAAAATTAAAACGGTTTCTGAAAGGGGAGATGTTGCGCTTTCCAGCCAACATCATGTAATTACGGTAATTTCACCTTGCCGAAGCAGGGAGTGAAATTAATCTGATCAGACACTCTTTCAACAGACGGCAAATTGCAAAAATAAAAAGTTTCAGTTGTTATGGATAAATGGGCAAATACATTTACTCACAGGACATTTAAAGAACCGCAAACAATTAAAATCAGCAAAAATATCCAGGATGAGATTTGAAACAGATATTAAAGGGTTAAAATGAGACAAAAACTAACTTACAACAAGATATAGGAGCTTGCTTTACCTCAATAATTCCTTAATATTGACGAAGTTCTGGTTCCACAAGCAGATTATTTCACTTATAAAATGAATTTTTACTTAACTAATATGCCAGTGGAACTAGAGCATTTTCATCATTACTAAAGAATAATTTACTTAAAACCTGAAAAGTTTCTCGTAAGTTAATTTTGCTTTTTTAAAACATACGAAGATATTTGCACTAGAAACTAGACCAAAAACACTCGGTTACATTTTGTGTTTTTGCATAAGGTTTATGCAAAAAACTGGCTAAAAACACTTGGATTACATTTGAAAAGTCCAACAATCCACAAACAAGAGAAATTTATGATTTTTATTTTATTTTAACAAACGTTTTCTGCAAGAATTCAGTCTGATTATGACCAAAACAAACCTAGAAATTCAGTTTTTAGACCCGTTGCTGCCCAAATGAAGCGAAAGCGGCTAAACAACACGTGAAAAACGCATTCTTATAAGTAAAACTATTTACTTAAAACAAGCTGAAAAGTTACTTATAAGTTGGTTTTGTCTAATTTCTAGCATAGTGAGATAACTGCACTAGAAATCAGACCAAACACACTTGGTGAGGGTTTGTGTTTTTGCAGTGTGTGTTGGGCTCAAACACGGCGTACCGGTCCTGCAGGCCCGTCTCTGTTGCTATGCAGAAGCTCTGTTATGGACAGAATCACTTGACTTGTTCTGGTCTTTCTGTGTTGTTTGCCTAATCTTTACATANAACACAGACATGAGCGTAGCCTCACACACACACACACGCAGGGCAACATGTTGAGGGCCAGTTGATGCAGAGGCTCTGGGGCCTCCGACCCCGACGTGGGGGCAGGTCACGTGCTGCTGCCCTATGAACAGAAACAGAGCGAAGGGAAGGTGGTGCCTCCAAAACTACGACTGTTAATGGAGTCCATTTCATCAGCTGAGGCTAAATTTATGTTTGTTTTATGGAGCTTTTAACAACAAACTCAACAACAACCGTTCCTACTGGCACGTTTTTACGAAACCAAGCTAAACTTTTAATAAAGAAAATTACATTTTCAAATTCAGTGAAGTTTACCAAACCGACCTGCAGATGAGTGAAAATAGAACCGGCTCCTGTGCTGAATTAAATCAGGACCAATCAATTAATCAAGTTTATTTCAGCAGGCAGTTCAAGATGCTTTACATACTAAAAGCACACAACTGCTAAGCTGCAAAGAAAACTCCATGCAGTCAATAACTGAACAAGCATTGCATTTTGATGTGTGCCATCACCAAAATCAATAAACATCAAAATGTTGGTCTACGTTTCATCCACTATGATTCAAAAAAGACTTTAAACAAAAACTCAGTGTTTCGGGTGTTTTGCAGTTTTCTGGAAGTTTGTTCCAGATTTGCGATGTGTGGAAGCTGAATGCTGCTTCTCCAGGATCGAATGACGTTAACTGGAGAACACGGGCTCAAAAAAAAGGCCAAGCGCTGAGAGAACAACACACTGAGCAACAATCAAACCAAAACTGAACCAAAAGATATATTTAGCAAGTGGACTACAGCGCAGGGCATTCTGGGTAAATACAATAAACACAAACACACTAGTGTAGGTCTAGCAGGAGAAATGGGTTGTGGTTTTTTTTACCAAAGACAAAAGAGAAATCCTAAAACTGCTAAAATCTGATGCTACTCCATTTTTTTTTACATTTTGGGAAGAAGGAAGTTGTGTTCAGTGTCTTCTTCAGAGGTTTTTCTGTCTTTTCCTTCAATGGTTCTTGGTGCAGCGCCACCACAGGCGAGGAGGGGAACAGGTTTTCCAAAGGGTTTGATTGTGAAAGAGAAGATGAAAATGTGATAAATATTGCAATTTCGGATCCAATCAAAAATAATCTACTGGATAAGAAAGGTCAGAGTTCATCTTTCAACAGAGTCTGTGCAAAAATGGCCTCCGTTGGAGAATTTCAAGGTGAAACCAACTGCTGGAAAAAAACACAAATGCCAAATAAAACCCCTGTGATGTTCCTCCTAAAATCAAAAGGCTCCTCTCCTGTGAGATCAAGCCTGAAATCAAACATAGTGGTGGCGGTATAGTGGCCTGGGCCTGAATTACCTGCTATAATTAATGGAACAGTAAATTCTGCTCACTAGCAGAAAAACCATCAAATGTGGCTGAATTAAAACAACTCTGCATAACGACGGAGCGACAGATTAGCTTTCAGGTGCTATTACTTCAAATCAGGCAGATTTTTGTCCTTCATAGATATGATTTAAAAACTGTTTCTCTCTGATGTTCAACTCTATTTGATGATCTAAAACAGAGGAAACCTGAGAGGCGTTTTCATGCCACTGAACAGGCAGAGTGGACCTCTGCAGGAAGATTAAACCAAACTGCAAGAATTTGCTTTAAATTTGTGGTAAAAAAACCTCTGAACTGCAGGATGTGTTAAAGCGCTAAAACGTTCACACCAACAAACAGCACCCGGCCTCATGTGCTCATCTGATAATTGGGTTGACTTTTTACAAATAGCAGACCTTCTTTAATTAGAAGTGCAGAGGATCGGATCAATAGTTTCCATATTTTGAGCCGCTTAGGCCAGCATAATGGATTTTCACTTTAGGGTCCAACTGACTAGTGACAGCGCTGTGAAGCTCAGCTGCGCCACGGCACCGAGTTTCACAGCTGGAACGTTTGATTAAAATGTTTCCAGCTCACAGGTTTTACCATATATTTCAGCTGGCACAGCTGCTTTTAAAATAAAAAAGTCTGAAACCTTTCTAAGTTATTTAGATGTCGTTTAGGGATGCACAGATATTATTTGAACTCTAAATTCTGACAATAGATGTGTAAAAAGTCAGCTAAATATTTAAGAGCTTTGTTCTTAATATTAACTCGAAATGAGCTGAGTCATTACTGAACTGTACTTTAATAATTTTTAAAGTGCTTTCTGTAAAATTTAGTTTTCAAACAGTTTTTATATCAAATTTTAAGTTTTTTTCTGATATAAAAGCTCCATGTGGTTACCAGTCAACCTTTAAAGAACAAACTGTGAAGTTCAGAATGGATGGATGGATAGATGGATGGATGGATGGACAGACGGACGGACGGATGGGTTTCTGAATATTAAGTCAACAACAACTCACTTGCCTTTTCCAGCAGCCATTATACAATGATAAAACCAGCTGACTAAATTGCTGGAGTTCCACTCAGGTTGCTAGTTGACAGGCTGGACTCGGGTTGCTAGGTAACGATGCAGTCTGACTCGGCAATCAGGAGGTTTTTGAAACTGCTCATTTTCCAGACACCAAAAAAACACATGGGTGTTTTTTTTCTAAGTGCTTTGGGTGTTTTTGGAAGCAGTCGAGACCCAAATGGAGGAACAAAAACGGGCAAAATATGAATTCTGCACAAAGATCCCCTTTATTTTTTCACCACAGCTAGAAATTACTATCATACTTTTTCAGGCTGCAAAGAGACTTTGAATATAGTATAAATCGTATCCACAAATGTAATCCAAAATGTCCATCTTCACTAACTAGAAAGGACCCAGTGGAACCACTGATCTACTCATTGCGTAACCCAGAGTGACGTGGTGAAGCATCCTGGTCAACTTTTGGAAAGATCTGCGCCCCCGGGGTTCAGCTCATCCATCCAAACAAGAAACGCTCCGCAGATTGGGAGATGGATCGGGAACCGGGCGGATCCATCAAGCGGGTCTCAGTGGGTACTTCCTAAATATAGGAGCGGGGGACAGAGACGCTCCTGAAAGTCAAACCGAATCTTGTGTAAACAAAAGCGCCTGCTTTATCTCAGCGGCGGTCGATTGGCCCTCCAGGGCCCCATCAAATCACAGGCTTGAAGGGTGTTGTATATAAAAATGTAAAATACACAGCAATGTCCTCTTGCGTCTGCTCAGTGTCTGCGTGCGCCCTTACGCCGCGCGCGTTGGAGGCAGAACCGCTCGCCAGTCCACATGCGCTTCTTTCTCTCTGTGAAATTGACAGACGGCTTTCTCTAATTAATACAGAAGCGCAAACGTCGATACGTGAATTATACCAAAAATAGAAAACGGAGTAAAAATAGTCCAACCGGCGGCGCTGGGCAGATTTCGGTCCTCAGGAAAGACAACCGCCGCCTCAAGGCATCAGCGAGTTGATCGGACCCCAGAACAGTTTAATGTTTTATCACAACTGTTTATGTAAGAAGATGATGAGAAGGTCAGCACATTTTACACATTTCATTTTAAAAACAGGACATAAAACTGAACTTGTTTACTGTAAATTCATCATTATGTCAAACAGTTAAGATGCCTTAAAATTTTATTGCAATATTTTGAAGTACTTTGGCGATAAAGATTATTTTTTAGCATTTATCACATATATTGTTCTTAAAAACATTCTTCTGGATTTATATCACTAAACTTTAAAGGCATTTAATAATATTTTCAAATTTACTGATATTTACTGATGTGGACGTTTAACAAAAGAAACGTTTTAAATCAATCCGGTGGCGTTTTTCTGTATCAGCCGACACTAATCCTGAGATATCGATATTGGAAGTGGATCAGTGTGTCCCTGAATAACCGGCGTGACGTAAGCTGATCACGAATGACGGTAATGACAGTAGACGTGTTTAGGCCTGTTGCAATAAGCAATAAATCAATTAATCGCATAATAAATCAAAATGAGCTCAATAATTTCGATTTGCGTAATTTAGCGTTTTTTGCTCTTTTCTGTCTTTCTACCAAAAACTGGATGATAAAAGTTTTCAGTCTGAAACTTTGGCCCTTTTTTTTAGACAACTTTATTTACAGAGACTTCATAATTAATTTTATTTGTCGTTTCTGTTGTTTTATTTTGAAAACTTTTGATGTCTTCCAGTAAAAGTGTTAATATTCCATAGGATTTAAGGTTTATGGAGCTGTGAGAATGAGTTCTTGCATTATTATGCCATTATTACCATTATATTACGTGACAATGATCTGAAAACAATATTATCGTTTATCGCAATATCGTCTATGATGATGTATCGCCGTTGTGAGAGGCCTTGGTATGTTGCCGACGTCTTGCAGCCTGTGAATGATGCAGCATCTGGGGTTGGCATGTTGGTAATTGGGGGGCCCCAAATTAAAATCTGCTCAGGGCCCCAGAAGGGTTTGGGCCAGCCCTGGATGTAGGTCAAATTAGTCGTTGCACTTGGAACCAAACTGGTGACCCATCGAAAACGGGGCTGTCCTCTCCCCCTCCAATCAGACATCAATAACCCAGCGCCTGATGTCAAACGGGATGAATAAGTATTCACACCAGAGGAAACATGTTTTCAGCAGGCAGGCCTGTTTGTGCAGCTCCCCGCTCGGCCTGTCGGGGGCATCCCCGCGCTCCTTTCCTCCACACCGACCCTGCCTGGTTTCAGCAGCCTGGTTCCCATGGCAACCGCTGTCGGCCCACAACACCCCGCCGCCTCCTGCCTCCACTCCGTCTCTCCCTGGGCCCGGCCGCATCCCTCCACTCCCAGGCTCTCCCATACATCGGCACCAAGCCGGAGCTCGCTCCCTCCCGCCGCCGCGCGTTCGAGTGCCGGTGGGAGATGAGGTGATTACGGAGGGGGTCGAAAAAAAGTTTCTGAATACACCGACCTGAGCGACACGCCGCCGCCGCCGCCGCCGCTTTGGATGAATGAGCAAAAAGATGCTGAGAGTCCAGCTGAAGTAAGGCTGGATAAACGCTGTGATGTATGAAAACTCTGAACGTCTGCATGAGGAAATAAGTAATAAATTAATGATAAATTAAAACAAGCTCAATAATTTCCATTTGCCTGGTTTATCTTTTTTTTCCTTCTACCAAAAACCAGATGATAAAAGTCTTCAAGCTGTTATTTTGGTCTCAACTAAACCTTTTTCTAAAGGACAATTTTGTTTACAGAGGCTTCATAATTCAATTTATTTGTTGTTTCGTTCATTTATTTTGGATATTTAAAATATCTTCCAGTGTCATTAGAATTTAAAGTTCATTGAACTTTGAGGATGCATAATATTACCTGAAAATAGTCTCAAAACAACAACATTTACAGTTCACTGCAGTAATTCTGTGACAATTTATCGTCCAGCAGAGTTTATCGGTACAGTCCCAGTCTCCATGCAAAACTAGCGCAGGACATCTTGTTATTGTCGCCTGAAACACAAGAAGAAGCCAGATTTAACAGCAGGTTTCACTGCAACATGGGAACCTTTCAGGGTTTAATTTAAAGTAACTTCAGCGTTTTATTTTCCTACAGGAAGTTCAGTAAGATTCACCCAAACTACAGCAAAAACATGCAACCTTCAGAATGTTTGGGATTTCATGTGACCACCACCACAAAGCACCGCATAATTATGAATGAAAATCAAATAAAATGTGGGACACGTATTTACACTCAGCCTCTTTACTCTGCGCCACCTAAATAAAATCCCCAGTTAGTGACTGAAGTCACCTGTGTGTAATTTAATCTGTTAATCTGTAAATCCAGCTGTTCAGTGAATCCTTCTGTTAGAAAACATTAATGAACAAACAGCATCAATTCTACACTGTAAAAACACTAAATCTTAAACCAGACTAATTTTTGTCTAGTTTTTAATGCGAATGTTTTAGTATTTTTGAACAACTTAAAACTTCCCATTCAGATAAATAAAATAGTTTTAAGTAAATAATTTTTGAAAATAGATGTAAAAAAGTATTAGTTTAACTTAAAACAGGACAAGTTTTATTTGGCTGAAGTGGGGGGAAAATGGCTCAATTATAAAAGTTGCAGATTTCTGATCTATCGATACAGATCAGGGTGTCCAAACTGTGGCTTGGGGGCCATTTGCAGCCCGCTAGGTAATTCTGTTTGGCCCCTCAGTCCACAATTCAAGAATGGAGCAAATTTAATTTAATTTTTACAAGCAATTATTATTTAGTACTTTTCTTAATAATGTTTCTGTTTTCATTGATTATACTTTGCTAAAACCAGGAAGTGCTGTCCAACCTTTGTTGAGAAAAGTATATATATAAAATATAGAATAAGCCCCAAAAGAGTTTTGAAAAATATTTACCTGTCATTTTTAATAATTATAATAATTTACAGATTCCTTTTCAAGTTTGCTTTATTAAAATATTGTCTGCTTATTGAGGAGATAAAAACAACTGATTTTTACTGAAAATGTTTGGACATCACTGTTTTATATCAAAGTGTATTCATGTGTTAGAGTGGTCCAGTCAAAGTAAAATCCTAAAAAAAAAGGTTACATTTATGTTTAGAGGCCCTCTAGGTCAAAAATAGTTTGAAATATTTTGCAAAAAACCTTCCCATCTGCAAAACTCCACACATATTTTCAAATTTATTGATACTTTAATTGAAAAAATATGGAGAAAATAGAAATTTGTATAGTTTTGAGAGGCTTTATACATCATTAATTGGAATGTATTTTGAAAATAAGAAGAAATTCATCACGATAAAATGCATGACAAAATGCACAAATTCATCTTTTTTGAAAATCGAGTCCACAGCGCTGCTTTATAAAACATCCAGCCTTCATTTAACCTATTGCAGTTTTCAGCAAATCAGTTCTAGTTAAGGTTGGTGACTGATAAACTGGAGCTAGCCACCAAATGTTTACTCAACTTATCCTCGAAGCTAACTCGGTCAGCCCAGCCAGATGAAACAATCCTGCAGCGCAAACTGTCAACAAACCCCACTGACAAGAATATAAGGTTTCTAAAAATAGCCCTGTGTCCCCCTCTGGCCACATTCCTCAGGAGGTGAAAGTTGAAGCTTGTTTGACTAGTCGCCGCGGCGGGGGGAGCCGTTCCTGCCTGGGTGTGGCTGGACAGCGCCACCCTGGGGCCTCGCTGCGAGGCTGGGAAGCCTTCAGGACCCCACTGAGCATGCCCAGAGGGGTCAGATGCAACAAGAAGCCAATGTCATGATTAGACAGCAAAACCTCTGCTTGCACGTCCAAACGCTGCCTTCGGTGGAGCTTGCGTGTGCGCAGGGTAGGGGGAGACAGAGCGCCTATCGCAGAGTGACTGCTTTCACGTCCGGGCGCCAAAACGTGAGAAAGAAAGCAGCGGCGGCGGCGGCGGTGTCGGCCCGACGAAACCGGCACACAGAGGCGCTCTGTGTCTCACCTTCTGCCGCTGACCTTCCCTTTTGTTTACAGCGCATTGCCGGGATACTCCCTTTGATTTGGCTGCGCACACGTGACCTCAGCCAGTTTCTGCTCTGCAGTGCTGCTGCTAAAAATAGCCTCAGCTTGCCCTGGCTCCACAGCTAGTTTACATAAGCTCTAAGGGGGGGAGAGAAGAGAGCGACAGAGAGGGGGGTTAGCGAGGAGGAGGAGGAGGAGGAGGGGAGTCTCGGTGAAGAGAGAGAGCAGTAGAGGAAGGAGGGGAGGAGACATGAGGAGGGGTGCATGGTCGACCATTCCACAGTCTCTGAGCAGGGGAGCTGCAGCGTCACCGCTGTCCTCCGCAGACTGCCTGTACACTCCTGGACAACAGGAGGCTGAGGTATATATACACGTCTATGCGTGTGTGTGTGTGTGTGTGTGTGTGTGTGTGTGTGCGTCTGCGTGTGTGTTGTCAGCGCACAGTAAAACACTCAGAGATATCCGCCATTCACCAGCCCTGCTCTTTGTCTGGCCCTTAAAATGGACGCACATTTTAACCCAAAAATAAAGACGTGTATTTATAGCTCCGCTCCTTTAAGTGGAACAGAAACTCTCTCTCTCTCTCTCTCTCTCTCTTTTTCTCTCTCTCTCTCTCGTTTTTTTTTTTTACCTCCAACCAACCCGACTCGTAGCAAACAAAAGCAGGCGAATTCATGCTGTTTGCACACGTTCACCAAAACGGCTCTCTTAGAGAAGATGACAGGAAAAAAGGTTGACTGAGATCACTTTGAGACAGACGGGTGCTGATTCTTTTGTCTTTTTAGGACAAAAAAATGGTGTAAGTTACAAGAATCTAAACTATATTTTGTGAAATTGTAAATTTAAATATATTTGTGGTCTGTAAGAAATTATCATTTTCAAGAAAACTATTCCTCCTGCTGCTCCAGTAACATTTAGGGCTGCAGCTAACGATTATTTTCTAGCGATTAATCAGATAAAACAATGACACATTTTGCAGATTTCTCATTTTACCACTTAAGCCTCTATTATACTATTTTATACTATAATATTCAAAATGCATTAAAATATGCAAATTAACAATTAAATTCATTTTTTAATTAAGAAAATAGACATTTTATTTAAAAAGGCAAAAGCGCAGCATTTCAATAATCGATTCATCACAATTAATCGCTTCAGTCTCAGTAACGTTTATTACTTACTAGTAACATCAAGCGACGTGGACAGATTTACCAGAAAACAAAAAATATGAGAAAAACCCTCCCAAACAAACAAACAAACAAACAAAAAACTAAAACCGCAACACCTTTCAAATATATTTCCAAAATGCAAATTTGCCTTCAAAAGTGAGGAAAAACTGGGATTAAATTCTACAGTGTACAGCAACAGGTGGGGGAGGGCCAGCAATGCATGCTGCAGAAAATCTTAGCAGCTGTGAAACCAGAACCTTTCAGTACATCTTAAACATTTATCTCCAACCAGAGCTGTAATAATTTTTTAAGGGAAAATATCATATTAATGAAATTAAAACAAACAAGGAGAGCAGAATCTAATCGAACAGATCCCACTCTGAAGAAGGTTACAGTCAGGAAACTGAGGACTAATCAGTTTAAATCACAAACCTCAACATTAACGTACGACATCAAAATCACAAAGTACTGCTTGGATATAGAGGTGAAGATATGGACTGAAAGTTTTAGCACCATATTTAGTCGTACTTGTGACAATAGCAGCTACTAGCTACTCCATTGCAGCATGACACAGCAATCATAGCCTCACAAACACAAATACTGGAAAACATACCATCACCTCACTTAATCATGTTTTTAAATTTATTGATATTGATACTTTTATTGAGTGGAAAAAATAATTCAGGCAATACGTGCAGTGTTAGATGTTATTAAACATCATTAATTGAAATTTACCATGAAAACGATAAACCAAAATTCTCATTATGATAAGAAATTTATCACAATAAATGATAAGCGATACGATAAATGTTATGAGATATTTAGTGGGCCGTTGTATCCCTTGCATCAATAATAAAATGTTTGGACCAACTTGACAAAACACCTGATGCTGAACTTAGAAATTCAGTTTTCTAGAAAAGAAAAATCACTCTCAGTCTTCAACAGTTATACAACAACTGCTCGTTTCAAAATACAGAAAAATAAAGTTCAGTGAATCCTGAACTTTTCATCTTTTATTGGGTGAGAGACGGGTAGAGGTCACAGAAACACACACAGAAACACACACACACACACACACACACACACACATCTAGGGCCAGTTTAGAAACACCAATTAACCCAACAGACATGATTTTGGGAGAATATGATAACTGCATGCTAACTGCATGCTAACTGCATGCTAACTCCATGCTAACTGCATGTGTGGATGTTTCATGCCCTCATTAACACCTGATGATTTAAATCTGTCCTACTGTTCGGACGCATGAAAACGGTAAATATTACCTACTAGCACAAAGTGGCTCAGCGTTATTTTGGTTTGGTCATGGATCATAATCTGTCATATTTCATAAGAGTTGTCTGGTCCAAGCAGGGATCAGATTGGAAACACAGTGTCATATAACGCTTTCAGACAATTACAAACAATTGAATTAGATTAGGTGTTAAACTGGAACATTTTCCTCAACATTTGTCTCCATTTTCATTGAAAGAAATTGTACTACCAAAGGAAATAAACAAATACAAGCTGCAAGTTGAACAGGAGCCTGCTTTACCAAGCCAAACTGACCAGTTTATAGTTTCAGATCCAACTGGCGGTTTATTAAGTTATAAAATATAAGATCAACAATCAACATTCAAATTCCGCAAGAGACGAAACATGGCTACCAGAAACGTTTCTGCATCTGAATATCCAAGCAGAGGTTCTATATTTTAATTTTACGAGAAAAAGAATGTTTTAGAAATCAGGGTTTCTGCAGGTTTCACCAACTCAAGACTTTTTAAGACATTTTAAGACCATCAGAAATGGGATTTAAGACTTTTATCATGATAGAAATGTACAAAAGAGAATAAATCACAAATAAATATGGGTTGGCAGAAGAAGTGGCGAAGACGAAGATCGTCCAGCCAACTGGTGGTAAATAATAATGGATGTGAAAAAGCTAGCTAGCTAGCGCATATTAGCAGTAGCATTTGTAGAACACAGTGATGATGTCTGTGTGTGACATTACTTTAGCAGTAAAGTCTACAAGAAAAAAGAAAACTACCTGGTTATCATATTTAAGGCAAACTTGTTTTCCCAATAAATTCACATTTTAAGGCCTTAATTTTAGATACATTAAAAATGTAAGACTTTTTAAAGATGCACAGACACCCTGTATGTCGAAACACTTTCCAGTAAACAATTATTAACATTTCTTCATGAGTTACTTCAGCTTTAGTATGTTGACGCTGCAGAAGAAAGAAGAGTAAAACCGTTTTCTGGTCGTTGAAACATTTTCACTAAAGATGCACTGATCAGTCTTTTCCAGGCTGATCGTCTCGGCAAATCCTGCAAAACGACTAAATTGGAGATGCTAAACTGAAACTGTTCAGCTTCAGGCAAAATAAAAAGATGCTAAACTACAAAGAGAGCAGAAAGTCAAGACAAATATTTGAGTCTCTACTTTTATTAGATGAGGATGAAGTTTAATTTTTGTGTAATTTCAATGATTTTTGACAAACTCATGAGTGCGAAGCTTTATATTCACCTCAAACTGGCTGCTTCTTTGTCCAGTTTTCTGTTCAGCTTGACAATGACGTGGAAACATGGCTATTAAAAGTAAGCAGAGGTTGTCTGAGCCTCTGGTCTCTAGAAACAAAATAAAAACACACTGGCAGCACAACGAATCTTGTGACATGTAGCATGCAACGCGGGGCAGCTTTAGGCTCTCATGGCCGCTCTCCTGAGCAGGCGGAGAGATTTTCATGTGCGATATCTACGACAGGCTCCAGATCTCCACCTAACGCACTTAGGAACGGGTCGCAGGTGGAGGAACGGGTCGCAGGTGGAGGAACGGGTCGCAGGTGGAGGAACGGGTCGCAGGTGGAGCAACGCCTTGCGTCAGGAACAAAGCAGATGCTGAGTGATGCTCAGGGTGGAAAGAGTTTACAAACACAAACATGTTTGT
>NW_015115436.1:42059-42699 GCF_001443285.1 Poecilia latipinna
GAACGAGTCGCAGGTGGAGGAACGGGTCGCAGGTGGAGGAACGGGTCGCAGGTGGAGGAACGGGTCGCAGGTGGAGGAACGGGTCGCAGGTGGAGGAACGGGTCGCAGGTAGAGCAACGGGTCGCAGGTGGAGCAACGGGTTGCAGGTGGAGCAACGGGTCGCAGGTGGAGGAACGGGTCACAGGTGGAGGAACAGTTTGCAGGTGGAGGAACGGGTTGCAGGTGGAGGAATAGTTTGCAGGTGGAGGAACGGGTTGCAGGTGGAGGAACGGGTCGCAGGTGGAGGAATAGTTTGCAGGTGGAGGAACGGGTTGCAGGTGGAGGAACGGGTTGCAGGTGGAGGAACGGGTCGCAGGTGGAGGAATAGTTTGCAGGTGGAGGAACGGGTCGCAGGTGGAGGAACAGTTTGCAGGTGGAGGAACGGGTTGCAGGTGGAGCAACGGGTTGCAGGTGGAGCAACGGGTCGCAGGTGGAGGAACGGGTCACAGGTGGAGGAACAGTTTGCAGGTGGAGGAACGGGTTGCAGGTGGAGGAATAGTTTGCAGGTGGAGGAACGGGTTGCAGGTGGAGGAACGGGTCGCAGGTGGAGGAATGGGTTGCAGGTGGAGGAACGGGTGGCAGGTGGAGGAACGGGTCGCAG
>NW_015115436.1:45939-71131 GCF_001443285.1 Poecilia latipinna
GGAACGGGTAGCAGGTGGAGGAACAGTTTGCAGGTGGAGGAACGGGTCGCAGGTGGAGGAACAGTTTGCAGGTGGAGGAACGGGTTGCAGGTGGAGGAACGGGTTGCAGGTGGAGGAACGGGTCGCAGGTGGAGGAATAGTTTGCAGGTGGAGGAACGGGTCGCAGGTGGAGGAATAGTTTGCAGGTGGAGGAACGGGTTGCAGGTGGAGGAACGCCTTGCGTCAGGAACAAAGCAGATGCTGAGTGATGCTCAGGGTGGAAAGAGTTTACAAACACAAACATGTTTGTCTGTTTGGAGAAGACTTGGCATCTTCTCTGTCGCTTTCTGGCCTTCAGAGAGACGACCAGAGAGACCAAGAGGGCCGGTGAAACCAGAGACCCACGGTCCAACCTCCAGGACAGCTGCAGCAGCTGCTGCAGCAGCAGTGAGTCGCACTGAGCTTCCACTGCTCACATCAAAAACCGCTCCGCTTTACTCAGAAATCATGTAACAAAACACACACGCACACACACAGAGCTGTCTTTGATTATTCTGCAGTCAGCTGACAGGAGGGTCATCTGATTAAAACAAGTGACACCAATGTTTCTGTTAATCTGGATTAAGGCCTTTTAGGAGGAAAGGATCAGGTTTTCATTATTGGCCACAATTAAGTCCTGAATGTGTCAATAGTTTATTATCCCATTAGATAAAATAGATATTTATTAAATATTTTTACTTTACTGTGCTTTTGTCCCATCATTGTTTTATTCCTTGTGCTTTATATGTTTTATTTTATTTTGTAAAGAACCGTGGTCAAACTAGTTGTTTCTGTAAAAGGCTAAATAAATAAAAATATAATTATTTTTATTTTTTGTTCAATTGTCAATACCACTGCTCTTGCTACTATTACTACTAATTATTCTTATTAATTTTTACCATTAATATTGCAGTTATTATAATATTATAATTTGTAGAAGTAATTTACATATTTACTTATATTACTAAACATAAACTTATTTAATGACAATATTAATATTGCTAATATTTGTAATAGCAATTTAAACGTTTAGTTTCATTATTAGTAGTTGTAGAAATATATACAATTATTATTATAATTATTATTATTAGCAGTAGCACATTCCACATTTAGTTCAATTATTATTTATTATTATTATTATTATTATTTATGTATTTCCTATTTGTGAGATCTTAAACTAAAATAATTAATCTTTTAGTTGTCACCTACAACTTTGCTCAGCAATCAATGTTCAACTCTTCCTTTAAAGGTTTATTTTAAAACCATCTTGATTCTTATTCTAATTCTTTCATATTCATCTACTTGCATTTTGTTTTACAAACATATAAAAAAAAATCTTCTTCTAGTTTTCTAAATCTTAAACAAAATTGTGGATTTTTGCTACTACATTCGACCTAAATTAACCCGGAAACATTTTGCCTTCTAAGTAAAAAAGATAAATCAAACTAAATAAATGAATTCAAACACAAGAGAAGATAATCAGGATAACAAGAAAAGCGTTTTTTGTTGGTGACGTCCAGCGTAAATATGGCTCTCCTCCACGAACAGAACCAGCAGTTTGCGAAGCGTAGCCTCTCTGTTTCTGCGCAGCGCTCCGAGGGCCCAGAACGGCCCACAATGGCCGCCATTCTTAGCACTTCACTGTTCAAGACGACAGTGTCAGCGGCCCCCAGGCCGGTGCCGGGGTCCCGTGACCAGAACCCCGGCCGAGGCCGAGAACTGCAGCCAGCTGCAGGTACGTCTGTGCATCTCGAACCTGGGCCAAGTTCACAGCATCGCACTAAACCTGGGCCGGGCCTGGAGTCAGAGGACCGGAGTCAGAGGACCGGAGTCAGTCCAGCAGCACATCGGCCCGTGGTTCAAACCAGATGTGTCCTCTGAACTGGCAACGTTGCTACACGACAGGATGGCAAATACGTTTAAGGAGCTCTAATGTTGCGGAGGTTACAGGGGAAGATCCTGATTACTGGCTTACAGGTTTGTGAAAAAACTGATCGACCTTTGAGGCCTGATCGCAAATTTGGTCATAATGACAAAGAGAAATTGTCCATAGACCAGAACTGGCATAATCAGAGTTTAATTTGATCAGTTACTTGGTACTTGAGAAGACTTTTTACCAAATAATTTTCTTATCTGAGTAATTTCTTGTATGGCTACTTTTTACTTTTACTTAAGTAAAAATATGTTGAAGTACTCATTCTTGAGTAGTTTTTGGGTACTCTGCCCACTTCTGCACATAATTAACAATTTACCAACTTACTACCAAGTGTTGATTAATGATTTATCAGATTAAAATGAGTTCCGATTGATTAATCAAATCACTTAAACCTTCTGCTGGTGTTGTAGTTTGTCCACCATCCAGAAGAGGGCGACGCTGGTCATCCTTCAGCGAAGCCAGTTGACACAGAAATAAAGATGGTGGAAAAATCCCAAACCAGGAAAGAGAAATGGTCAAAATGAAGTCACATGAGGGATGCAAAATATATTTTAGAAATAAGTTTGTTTTGTTCCTTTCAAAAGTTAAAATACCTGAACTAAACCTTAAATCCCAGAAGAGTTGAAAATAAACCTTTATGGATGCAGAACAGAGACAGAAGGAGGAAGTTCAAACCACCTCTTCCATCGATCATAATGGGCGAGGATTAAGTCCCCTACTCCAACGTCTCTCTGCCTGGCTTTCTGACCAAACGGCCAGACAGATTTAAAGAGGAGCAGCAAAAGCAAATGAAGTGGAATAGAGGTGCTTTCCAACAACTGATAGAATCAGCCAAGACATGTTACTGTGGAATATTGTCTCTATGTTGTTAGCATGACATAACAGCCATGAGACCGCCATCCAGCTGCAGTCTTCAGTCAGAGGCCTTTTCAGGCTCGTTGTAAGACTGACTGCTACTGGAGATCATCTAAGATGACTCTGAAAATACGTTGCTGACGTGAGTTACGACAACATTTAATTTCTCTTTTGGATAATGAAGAGTTTTTGCAAAAAATCGAAAATGTTAGCCATCACTTTAACTATAACATTTAACATTTTTAACAGCAGTTTGATTAATTGTAGTTTTTTTCCCCCTGTTTTTAAACAAAATCAGCTATCTCAGGTTAAACATTTAACACAACCAGTGTCAGCTAGTGAGGTTTACTGATGTCGTTTCTGCAGTAAAGCCGCCGGACGGCCCTCTTTCTGTCCTCGCCGTGCCGCCGTAGCACACCAACACGGCACCCGTTTCACAAACACATGTACATGCAGGAGCTTCCCGGGACCAGGCTCAGGGGAGGTCAGATTCGCGTGTTTGATTTTGCCGTTGACACATCCAAGGCACTGCAATGGAACTGGCCCGCCGCAGCTGAAAATAGCTCATAATCAATCAGCTGGCAGACACATATCTGTGCTCTTAAAACGTATAAATGTGCAATGCAGAGGAGCGGATCGATGGGTGACAGGATTCCGAAAGCGTCGATACGGACATGCTCTTTGGCATAACAAGCTCTCGCCATCGGCCTGTACTTTATTTCCTGTGCCTGTGTCCGATGGGCCGGCCAGCATTAGGCCTGCTGGAAAAAATATCTGCAGTGAGTGCAGCAAGGTCTGTGAAGGACAACGGCAGAGGTGGAACGTCTGCTATTATATAAAACCTAAAACAGGACGCGCATCCAGCTAAGCTCGATTGCTTTTTGCGGTTTCACGACGAAACATATTTGACTGTTGGTATGCAAAGCGATCTGTCCCTCCTCCATAAGCCTTCATGTGGGCCAACTTCCTCTTTAATTTACTCTGCGACTGAAAGCTGCCTTATCACGTTTATGATCTAAGACAGCGCAAACGACACAAATAAATGCACAATAAAATAAAACTGTGGATTGTATGAACCCAGCAGCAGCAGTGCTACTGCACTAATAAAAATTAAAAAAAAGAAAAAAGTAAAGCAACCAGGCCTGAACGTGCTGAACTTTGCTCTCTTCCTTTTAACCCGTTTGGCAGCAGAACCCGTCTGCCAGCGTTTCCAGCAAGTGGACTTAACAACAACAGGTGTCAACGCGCATGTGTGTGAAGCTTTTACACACACAGGCCGCGCCGCTGCCAGGTAGGACAGAGTGTCTGGGCCTCCGCGGAGCGACTGCAGGTTAGGACCAGAAAGAGGAAGCAAGCAAGAGGCCTCGTTACTCTGACAATTTCCAGACTCCAGGGCTCAACGTTTTCTCTTCCAACAGCAGGTTTTTGGTCTGAGCGGGCGGCGTTTTTTTAACCACGATAAAGACTGATTAGCAGGAAAACGCACACAGGATCAATAGGATAATATAAGTGATACTGAACAAAAGGTTCACTTTACAATCTCTGAGCAGAAACGAGAAAGTTATGAGGATGATTTACTGATCATCCTCTCGTTATCAGCACTGACAAAAGTATGATCTTAAATACAACATGACTTTTTATAAAAGTTTTGACTTAAATTACTGACTGTGTTGTTCTTTCAGCATCTAATGGTTAAATGATGATAATTGATTCATCACGATTAATCGATTTTATGTTTGTAATTTTCTTTTATTTATTTTACATGTTGCAGTTTACAAATGAATAATATTCATAAAATTATTCCTATTTTTGAAGAAAACTTTAGACAGTAGCTGTGTTAGTTTCTTGACAAGAAGGTAGTAAAAACATGTAACTATTTACTATATTTAACCTAATTAATCAGTTTTAATCATAATCTGAAGTTTTCATGGGCCAATCACCTGATTATGGTTTTAAAAGTTAAAAATATTTGCAAAATTTCTACGAAACTGTTGAACAGCGGAGCTTCACCTGCAAAAACACACAACCTTACCAAGCATTTTTGTCTAGTTTATTAGTACAGTTTAATTAAGACACAATTAACTCAAAAGTAACTAATCAGCAAGATAAAGAAGCTTGTTTTAAGTAAATAATTTTTTAATATTGATAATAAAGTACCAGTTCCATTGGCAGATTATTTCACTTGTAACATGGGGGAATTTTTGTCTTCTTATAAGTTAAATAATCTGCCAATAGAATTAATAATTTTTCATCAATAATAAGGAATTATTTACATAAAACAAACTTCTATCTCTTGCTGAAAAGTTACTTGTAACTTGGTGTCGTTTTATTTCAAGTATATATAAATATGTGCACTAGAAATTAGACTAAAAATACTTGATAAGATCTTGCAGTGCTTCACCATTTGCTGTGTACTGCTGGTCAGCTGGCTGAGTGTAGTAGCTAAATGAAAGCTACTAAATTTATACCTGGGAAACATAAAGAAATAAAATCAAACACAAAGTTTTTGGCTGTGATTTTTGTAGCTCCTGCTTAAAGACAGGCATAAGAAGTGCTTTTATAATTTAAGATAATGTTAAGTAATCAAAAACTCACAACTACTACAGTAAACTCAGACTTTCCCTCAGAATATTATAAGCCTGGCGGGCCACCAGGCTTTACTGGTGCCTCCTCCAGGCTTAGTATTGTTTATTTATTTTAGTTTTTTTTTTTAATTGCCTTTTTTAAGACTTTATAATTGGTGTTTAGGTAATATCCCAGTCTTCCAATAACACAAAGCTATCAGGTGATATTTTCAAATTTCCTGTCATCTTTAAACATTTTTTAACTGAAAAACATGGCGGCCGTCTGCCTTAGCGCCCTGAGCTCTGGGCTTAGCAAGTTTTCTGGGGGAAACCCTGAAACTTTTGCAGTCCTCTTTAAGCCAGTTGACCAGCAGTGCTTAGCAATGTGTTAATCTATGCTTCACACACCTGGAGAAAACTCCGCTCACTCCAGCACTTTCTCTTGAACCTCAATGAAATGACGTGAAGCCATATCAAAATGATTTAAAATTTTAGATCTGAAACAGTTTTCTTCAGGAGGGGCAGGAAAACTGCACAGGCAGAACTTTTTAAAAGTCTGGTACTGATAATCGGATCATGCCTGGTGGAAATCTATTGCCAACAGAAGAAAATATGGATAGAAATGTAGCAGAAATACAGAAAAAGATACTGCGACTATGTTTAGGTGGGTTTATTAAAAACACACAAGCTGCTCAGTTTATATAATCCACACTTTTGTCTTCATTCCCCTCTGTTAATGTTTGCTCATGTCACAGGACAGCTGTGTTATCAGCGCGTTAGCCTGCACTGATAATACTGATTTTACTTACAATACAGCACACTCTTCAGGATTTCAACACTCAGAAGAGCGCAGTGTTTACAGGGCTGTAAAAAGGAAGTAATAAAAGACCTGAAACGTTTACGACGCCAGGATTTTTACATGATGTCACTTTGATGCCAGGATTCAGACTTAAATACGCCCAATCTGCTTTTTTTTTTTTTTTAATATTTTGTTTGGTTGGTGGTTTTATATTTATCCGGCTGCGGCACTGACTCGGAGCGGCGGAGACAAACACAGGCTGGGGATTGTTTCAGCTCCACCTTACAGATTCATGTGACTTTCCAAGCATCACCTGACTTCCACTCTCCTGTTCCACAGGCAGGAAAAGCATCGATGCGAAGTTAAAAATATAAAAATCTGTCAGAGAAGACCGAGACGTATGCAACAGGATTGCTGAAACACAGGCTAACAGATGTGCCTTTGGCCGAACCCTTGGAGATAAAAGAGGAGCCAACTTTAAAGATAAGAGGGGACAACTTCCAACGGGCAGCGCTCCTTCAGACGGCACCTGATAAAGATGTGAAAAGCAGCTAAAAATAAATCCATCTTTTTATTGCAGCAGAATTATCTCTAGATAAATCCAACCTTTAATTTCAAGACATTTATTCCATGAGGGGGGAAAAAATATGCTGGTATTCGCAGTTCAGTAGTATTTGCGTATTTATCTGTGGAATATAGCATTAGATTATTCGTGGATTAAAAAAATATTCAATATTCAGAAGAAAAAGCGGTTTGAATATCTGAGTGCAATGCTGCTACTTGACACGCTATCGGCAAAGCAGCAAATCTAGGAGTTTCCGCTGATTGGCTGCAATCTTTATCTCCTCAGGAGCAGCGATAGAGAAACTGTAGATATTAGCTTCTGCAGTAGTGCTATGACAGTTTACACTGTACACATTAATGAATGTTAAGGTGCATACCAATTAAAATAGGAAGTTATTAGTTTTTACAAGGAGTCATGAGTATTAATGGGATTCAGATACTCATGCCGGCTGTGGTCTGTATATTTGAAACAGAAACAGGCCCACAGTATCATAAATCCTCCACCATACAGGTGATTTTCCACATATTCTTCAATTGTTAGGGTTGTCCCAATCCAATATCAGCCAAAAAATGAGTCAAATTAGCAAGCATCTAAAATGTACAATGTTAGCAGGCCGTTAGAAACACTCGGCTCCAGGATTTAGTCCAGTCCAACATTTAGTCCACTCCAGCATTTCTCTGTAGCCCCCAGATCCGTTGGTTAATAACAAATGGATCAGTTGTTCTCATACCTTTTGTTGTGGATTTTTGTTCTCTGTTTGACTAATATCTCCAGCATTTCCCACTAAAATAAGTTGTAAAAGTTCAAATGATTTATGCTTATAACGCATCATGTCAATATCGGTGTCAGCCGATGCAATATCGGTATTGTATCAGAACTAAAGCGGTTGTATCAGGATATCCCTATCAATTGTTTCATGGACCCACATGTTGTGTTTGTTGCAAAAAAGCTCATTCTTAGCTACAGAACTGTTTTTAAAAATCCACTTGTTTACGTGTTTGAATGCAGGACCAAAAATGTCAATGAAGACTTTGTGTGACCCAACCAGGGTTCACCAACTCAAATCTAAGACTTTTTAAGACCACGATGAATTGAATTTAAGACCTATATCTCCACAGAAATGTACAGACTTCATCCCTGCCAACTGGCAATAAATTTCCCATGATAAGTGCAAAAAAGCAAGCAAGCTAGCTAGTAAGGTAATATTAGCAGCTAGTTAGCGGTAGCCTAACCCATTTTGAGTCACAGGAATGCAATGAAGAGGTCAGAGTGCGATTCAAACTTTTGCCCAACAGAAAATACATGAGAATCAATAGTCCTGTCAAGACTAAATACAAGACTAAGGAATAACATATGAATAACGTATGACCTTTTCAAAGAATTTAAGACGTTTTAAGGCCTTAATTTTTGATACATGAATTCAAGAACGTTTTAAAGACGCGCGGACGTCCTGCCAACAGTGAGGTTTTTTTTTTTTTTTTACCTCTCACAGTTATTGCACTGACTATAAGATTTAAGTCACATGTGTTGAACTCAAGGCCCAGGGGCCAAATCCGGCCCGGGGGCCAAATCCGGCCCGCCATATCTTTAATGTGGCCCTCTAGATTCTTGACAAAACACCAAGCGTGTTTAAATATTATGTTATCAATCAAATCAAAACAGTTTTTATCCATTTACTGATAAATTATATCCATCAGTCCCTCCAGTTTCTTGAGAGTTATCATGGAAAATCACACAAAATAAAAATAAAAAAAACGCATAATTTGAACTTTCTTACTTTTACTAAACAGCTGCCTCAGCCTTAATTGATGTCAGATTATTGTCCACGATCTAAACAGCGAGGAATAAAAAGTCGCATTTACCGTCATAAATAAGCACAAAGATTTCCAAATGTTCAATAATATTATTTAAATTTAAGAATTGATTGATATTTTAACAGTTTGTGATCAGGTTTTATCAATACATCCTGGCACAACCGGCCCTTTAAGTGCATTCGTGATCTTGGTTTGGTCCAAAACAAAAATGAGTTTGACTCGCCTGATTTAGGTAGTAGATGTTTTCTGATTTGTAAACATCAAACTGCATCTCTTCTCTTGTTGCTCATGGAAATGTCACTTACATGACTAGTTCCTGTTAATGTTGGTCCACTTAGATAGTATATTTACATTTTCAGTTCAAATAAATTTTATTTTAAAGGATTGAGTCGCCTGAGGACTCTAAACGTTGGATTTTCCCACATTGAATACAGACTGAACTTTTCTACCAGCTTCAGAGGGAAATTAAAGCACTGCAATAAAAGATCAATTCATTTTGCACATCTTTACCACAGGGGTGTCATTGCATGTGGTCGCCGACGTAAACCTGCTGTTATTTACATGTGAAGCAAGAGGGGAAGCAGAAGGAGAGTACTGTAATCGGCGAGTCGCTTTGCATGTCCAAACTTCCTTTTACAGGCAACAGAGGAGGCCCTCTGCTGTGTCCAAGGTACTGGATGAGCCTTCCAAACAATCCGGGGCACCATGGAAAGACTCACCAGGAGCTGCACCTTGCAGCTCTCAGCATTTCCCAGCAGCACAAGCGTCCTGTGTAAAGGAAAGCCCGCTGCTCCGAGCGAAACCCCGACCCGCGCTGCTTCTGAGGCTGCTGTTGAATCAATACAATGGCTCCAAAGAGGTCCGACACTGGCCACATTTCAGCGCAGGTCAGACCCGGCTTTGCATATCGCCATGGAGACATGTCAAACACGCTGACGTGAGGAGATATATGTATGATTTTCCAAAGGCCGACTACAATCGCGGCTCGGCTCACCACACCCAGAGCAAACATATCTCAGCCGTGTTCACGTCATGACCGACACCAGAACCCACGCACACGCCGCCGTGGCTTCCAACAACACACAGCCAGAACCAGACAACCCAAACCCAGCAGGCTGATCCCGATCCCTATTAGTGGCCCTTGTAACGGCGGTGCGTTCGCTGGACTCTTACTATTGTGCGCAGTCGATGAGCTGGTATTCGTTGGATCTCTCGAAGCATGCCTTCACTCCTTCGTCGTCCCACAGCTTCTTTGCGTGATCGAAGAACTCCTGCAGAAAAAAGACAGAGGAAAGTTTTACTCCAGTTTATCATAACATTTAAAAACTCTGTTAAAGTCAGCTGGTGCTCAAAAGACCAAAGGAAAATAATACCACGTGTTTCCAGATGACTTCTAGAAACAAAATAAAGTATATAAACAAAATGTATTTACTGTGCCTCGTTTTACTGCCAGTATAATTACACTTCCACAGCAGTTATTTGATTTAAATGTATGTTTAATTTTACTTGTATTTCTTCATCTAATCATTTATTTTTTAAAATAATCTAGTTATATTTCAATTTAGTTCTATTCATTTTTATGTAAAAAAAGGTATTTTTTTACATAAAAAATAACTGTTAATTTAAGTTAATTACATTACAAATTATTTATTTTTTAAATATGTTATTATTTTACACTAGTTGTTTGAATTAAATGTAGATTTTAGTTTATTATGCTGCTGTCTTTAAACTAATTTATCTAATTATATCAGATTCTGCTTTACTTCTATTTTATTAGTTTTTTCTACTTTTTAATTAAGTTATTTTTTTTTACATTTTATTTTATACTAGTAGTTTGAATTAAATGTAGATTTCAGTTTGTTTTTCTATTTTTTGTATTTATTTATACCACCTGCTCAAATAAAGCATTTTACATTTTCTCTTTTTTTACCTTTATTTGTGTATTTCTATAATTTTTTTAATAAAATTTTTTTACTCCAGTTTTCCAAATTAAATGTAGATTTTAGTTTTGTTCTTCTGCATTTATTTATTTTCAACTCGTTGTTCATATTTTGTCTATTTGTTCATTTATTGTATTTTTGTGATCTTCAAGGATTTAAGATTTTTATTCCTACTTAGTGTCTTTTCCTGACACCAACTCAATTGTTTCCAGCAGATCTTTTGTTAATGGCACATTTTTAGTGAATTTTTATTTTTTTTTATTCTCCATGCTAACCTCGTCTATCTCACCGTTTCGTTATTGTACAGTGTTGTCCTTGTTAAATATGAAAAGTGCTCTAAAAATAAAGACAGTTTGGTGAGTCAAAAACTACAATTAGGATATTTAGTTTCATTTTTCCCCCCCAATAAAAATACAAATACAAAATGAATTTGATATTTATGTTAGCAGAAGCTCAGCTACATCAGTAAACATGCATGTGTTGCTCACAGCAGGTCCCAGCAGCACAAACTGTTCCCAAGTCAGTTCATGGCGGTCGCTCAAGTTTTTCCAGGTACGTTTTTCACGGGACGCTTTGCACACAGCGGCCAACGTTTCGCAGCCTGCAGCATTTTAAAGCCGATGATTCTTCATAAATAATGTTCAGTCTTGTTCTCGGTGTCATTTTGTTTCGCTCATGCATCATAATCTGTCGTGCTTCATCATCAACCGGCCCAAATGGTGAGAACAGGGTTGAAGTTTTAGAAAATAAGATAATTAAATCTAATTATATGACTGATTTGGCCATTTTTATTCATATTTATCTATAGAATTTTGTTTTACCCTTTCATGCATGAATTATGATCCTTTGTGTCAGGATTTTTTTCCAAACTGATTTTGATTTTCTTAAGGCATAAAAAAAGTAGGAAAAAAATTTTCCAAAAAATATTTTGTTTTAGGTGATCCATTGTAATTTTCTCCAAATACAAAGTTGTTATTTGAAAAATCTATCAGTAGTATTGTTCTTTAGGGGTTATCTGATGTCACAATATTTTTATTACCTGCCATAGTCGTCTACAGCAGAAGGAGGGACCGGGTCGGTCGGCATGCCTTTTTGTCTGTCGGCCATATTGGATTTAACAAAAATTATTTCTTGCATTTGCAGCTGATGGCCAGTAGTTGATGGTGTATTTTATGACGCATTAGTGTCCACTTCAGTGGTCTGTGTGCATTTGTAACATAAAAATCCACAAGAAGCACAAGAAGATGGCTTTTAGACAGCTGTCCACTGTAGTGACCGCTACGCATGAAAGGGTTAAATACCAAACTCACACAGATAAACAGATGTGTGATGGTTTCAGTTTATTTGTGGGTATGAAAAGGAAAGATGCTGAGGAAGAAAATGACAATGAGTGGCTGTAAAAGTGGTGAACAAACCGGTGAAGGGCTGATTGATCCGCAGTGCCTGCAGGCAGCGGCGCTAATACGCAGCTTTATTGGTCACATCGCAGGGATGCGTTGCCAGTTCTGACCAACATCCATCATCTATACCAGAGGACGGCACATGTTCTGGAACAGGGGTGTTCAAAGTGTGGCCCCAGGGCCATTTGTGGCCCTTGCATGAATTTTGAGTGGCTCCTGACTGCAATTCAAGACAAACGTGACCTTCCAACATCTTTTGAAATTTTTTCTTTTAATAATGGCAAATTTTTATCTTTTTTAGCCAAAAATGTTAAGTACAACACAAAGACTTTTTTCTTTAGTTACCCTTTTTTATCTCATAAAAACATCCAGAGAGTTTTTTACTCAAAAACAGACAAGCATGCCGTTTGGCAACAAAGCAAAGAGATAAATTTATAGAAGAAAATTCTTATTTATGTTACTGGGGATAAACTAAAATGAAAAATAATGGGACCAATTTATTGTGCAGGTGAAAGAAAAATAATTTACAATATTTTTGGGTTTTTAATTGGGGATAAAAACCTAAATGTTCTAAAGTTTGGCCCCTGAATACGTTGAACTTGGGGATTTTGGGCCTTCATGGAAAAGTTTGGACACCCCTGATATAGAGGGGTGTCCTCACATATCGAACCGGTCATGACAACCTCCTCTAGCTGCCTTCATTTTGTGAAGAAGGACACTACTGACCCATTCATTTAAATCATGCGTCCATGGATTTTTTTAATTTAAAGAAATTTTTATTCTGGCTGCAAGAGAGGGAGAGAGAGCAAGACTTCAACAGAAAGGCTGAACACAGTATGTTCTTTTCGTCCATCAACAAAAATCTACCACCAAACATTGATGGAGCTGGAAAAGCCACATCCAGTGGACAACAACCTTTACCCAGAGTTCAATAGGAGAGTGTCAACCTACCACAGACATCTACAGAAAAATAAGCATTAAAAAAGGCTAATCTATAGAAACAAGATGTCAGAGAGTCCCTCCTACACCAATGGTATCCAAACTTTGTAACTAAGTCAAAATTGTCGAGTCAAAATTTCAAAATCTAAAATCAAGCAAATAAGTCAAAAATGTTTGCAGGAAATGGATCTTATTCATTATAGGTCCAAAACCTAAAAGGTATTTTTTGTGTTTGCTGTATTCAAGGAAAAGCATCCAGTTCGCAAATAAATTAGAGTTTGATCAAACAAATTTGTTTTCAGTTACAAGAACAAGATTTGGGTCACTTTCATTCAAAGCTCTTGCTATATTTAGCAAAGTTTAATAAATTAAATAAAAGCTGATTTGGGTGCAACAAAGTCGGCTTTTCAGTAAAAGTTTCTGGATGAACGTGGTTCTACTTGGTTGGTTATAAAAACACAAATACTTTGTACTTTTACCTTAATTTTACCCTGATAACAAATAAAATGTCTCCATCTGAATCAACCACCTGTACTGGTTGGGCTAAATTTGCATCATTCTTGAATTGCAGTTGGGGGCCGCACAAAATAAGTCCAAGGGCCACTAATGGCCCCTGGTAGGAGTGGCTTGTAATTGCATAACGTTTTATCAAGTCCAGAGGACTCCAAAGCTTCACGCTACATTCACACACTGCGCGTTCATTGCATCGTTTGTCATTTATTGTGAAAGATTTATTGATGTCTCGATAAAAAAATTTTTTTTTACTATTTTCTCCACAAACAGTGGATATGGAAATTCTATATAATTAATAACGATCAGTATATATTTTTTAAAAATGGTCAACTACAGTTACTATGTGTAGCTTAAATCACACTTCTTCAGGAAAGTGGCATCCTAAAGAAGACTATTTCAACCTGGCATGTTTTTCAAGAACAGCATTTGTGCTTGTGGCGCTGTGAGCGCTGTGTCATGCAGTCGTAGCCGTACCTAAAGAAGTAATAAATAGTTATTTATTGTCATTTATACCTTTATCACAATACATAGTTCCCACAAATCTGAACCAGAAGTGATCGGCGCCATCTTAGTAGGCAAGTGCAGCACAAAGCATGGCGGACCCATGGCTTCCAGACCAACAATAACAACATATGCAGACACTCTGGACCAAAGTGCAAGAGAAAGATACATGAACAAAATGGCTGCTGTCGTGATCGGCCCGCATGAGATGGAGAAGGAAAACATGTCAGACGATGTGGACAAGCTGCCTCCGATCTCAAACTAAGACAGAGTTAGCCAGTGAACAGGAAGAGTGTGTAAATCTGGGATGCATAGAATCAGTGTTTCAATGAATTTGAAACAATGGGGCAGGAATAACAAGCTTCTGGTGAGCGTCAGAGTGAGTACATGTAGCAACAAACACGTAGGCTACATGTCCATCCTAGCTAGCAGGCTAAAGCTACTAGCTAAGCTAATTTTACTAGTTCGGCAGTAAGTACTACCACATATATCACTGATGCTCATCTTAGTATAACACAGAGGTAGGCAGAATACATAAAAACTGTAATTAAATAATATGTTTTATGTACTTACACTGTTTATAAGTAGTTGTGCGTTCACACCAAATGCTTTTTGAGCATCATGCGAATCTGGTTTACATTCAAAGTCAATGGGTAGGTGTGTCGATGGCCGTGGAGGCACGTTTTGAGCATCTAGTGCAGCGAGATTTGAAACATTTCGACCATTTGTAGCGATCAACGGAGAACGATGTCTAGAGATGACGCGTTTGACGCGCCCTCGACGCGTCTCCACATAGACTTTGAACGTAAATCAGATGCGCGAAACGCTAGGTGTAGAGCAAAATGTCCAACATCTACATTCAAGGTGCACACGCTTTGAACTTGAAGTGTGGGATGCATTTTTGACAAGCGCAACGCTTGTGGTGTGAACGCATCATTAGATAGGAACGAGGCGGGGGCTAGTTTTAAAATTCAAAGTCCATTTCGTCCACCCCTGGTTCAGACCGAAGGAAGCCTGGAGATTCAAACGTCTCTGATGCTTAATGTTGTTTAAAACGTACATATAGTAACCTATTCTTTACATTAAGAAGGCATCTGTCAGAATGATGCCTTCTGCAGCTCACTTCCTGTTCCTGGACAAAGAGGAGCATTATGGGGGAAGGGGAGGGGGGCTCTCATCCCATCCATGACTCTAAGACATTTCCCAGGACTCTCTGTTTGCCCTGTGCAGAGACCATTGGGCGCTCAGCCTTTACCGGCTCCTGTGAACATGTCTTTCAGACTGGATGGGCTCCTCCTCTAGCCTGGCACCGCCACATGACTCTCTGCACTCAGCACTGGCTCGACGCTTCTGCAGGGGAGGGGGAGTAGCCGTGAACCAGAGAGAGGAGAGGAGAAGAGAGGAGAGGAGCAGCTTGATAAATGATCACATGCTCCGGGAGATCTCCTCTCGGCGGATCCGGTGATTAAGTTCAACGTGGAGAAACTCCACTGATCTCGTACAGTGTCACACAATAAGCTCAAGTAACCCTCGCTCTCAGGGTGTGAAGAGTGTGAGGCTGAGTTTTCTGCACTCAATCAATCTTCAAACCACTTCTGCTAATATTAGCTAAACTTGAGATTAGGATTTTTTTTTTTTCTTGCAGGGGCTCAAAGTCCTGGGATGTTTTGGGCTTGATGGAGGGAGGATGAGGAGGGAGGGGGTGTACGATCCTTAGGGCTCTTTTCCACAGAGGCGTGTGACACTGGGCTTTTCAATAAATGCAGTGTGTGCTGCAGTGCCCTACAGAGGAACTGATAACACAGAAAGAGACCAGGAGGGAATTTGCTGCCTTAACCCAAGTTTTTTTGTTTTTTCATTAACTCTTTCACATCTTCCCAGTCTGCCTCCATTCCACGGGAACAGAGTCTCTGCTCAGACTGAGTTTAATCAAGTACAGTCCGTGATGTAATGTCAGCTGAATCATATAGGTCAGGGCTGAGACGGGACAAAATGGCCTACATCTCATTTGACTTATCAAAACAGTTGGAACGGGAACTTCTCTTTCAGGGGAAATCGAGCATTCCTTCGCCTTACTTTCTGCATTCAGCAAAAGTCAACGACTGTTTTTAAAAACAACATAAGCTCGCCACCGTTTACTGGACTTGAAAAGAAGAGGTGCACAAATACAACCAAGCACTGCAAAAACACAAAATCTTACCAAGTGTGTTCAAGTTCCTATTGCAAATATCTTTGTACACTTGAAATAAGACAAAACTTCCTTAATACTGATTTAAAAAGTACTAGTCCTATTGGCAGATTATTTCACTTATAGGATGGGAAAATGTCTTATTATACGTGAAATTATCTGGCAATTAATATTAAGAAACTACTGACTTAAAACAAGCTTTCATTTCTAGCTTAAAAGTTATTTGTAATTTTGTTTTGTCTTATTTCAAGCTTACTAAGATATTTGCACTAGAATCTAGACCAAAAACACCTGGTAAGATTTTGTGTTTTTACAGTGAAGTTAAGTAGAAGCTAAGGCAAAACCCAAATGACTTAAATGGTTCATAACAAACCAATGAAAAGCCGTTTTGATATATAGCATGCAATTATGAATGCACTGTTATAGAAAATAGTAGTTATAGAAAATAATAAGAAATAATGTTAAAACCAAGTTAACATGAAGAGTAATTTATCAGATTATTCTACAAATGTGAGACAGGTGGGTGTAAAAATAGGTTCATACCCACGTCCTTTGAATGCATAAATATACTTTACTGCTGTTCTTCTTTTGTTTTTAATTTATTTTGTTTACTCTGTCACTACACTACGTTCAATAAAGCAAACCAAATAGAAGCCAGGGATACAACATTTTTGCCCTTATATTAACAGCATAATTAGTCAGGCTATCTGTAAACCAACAGTTGGTCTAGCTTGGCTAATATAATTTCAAAACTGTTTTGTTTTTATAGAGAAGATGGGGGACACTCCTTTAGTTTGCATACAATAACTATCAACGTTTTTCTATGAACAGAAATATGTCCAAACATCCAAACTGGTCTTTCTTTTTGAATATACAACTACAGAAAATCCAGCACTTTTCTGTAATCTCAGTAAACAGACTTTAAAATGGTGACAACTTTTATTAAAGCCTTGGTATACACACCCACAAATACAGGAACTTTATTTATTATTACTTAAATTTACTTCCCCCAGACAGACAGTCACATGCTGCCAGCAACTGGGTCGCAGTTTTCGAAACACCTTGCCAAAGAAATATTGTGGATTTGTAATATCACGAGATTTCGTGAAACAAGATTTTGTAGTAGCCCAGTTGAACCGTAGATCTGTGTCTGATCATGATCAACGTTTGCAAAGAGACCTGGATTTCCTGGGCTTTTTACAAGGAGACCCAGGACTGAAAAAGGGTTTTTATCTTTTAACATGAGGTTTTAAATACATGCCAAGTGAACAAACTTCCTGGACACAAAAATAACGATGCTCACCAACAGTCCAACAATCTTGACCCAACTTTTAGGAAGAAAATATACTATGTGGCTAATTTGTAATGTGGAACCATGTTCGGTTATAGAGCCACACCTGTTTTAAACAGAAACATTAGTGCTAGTCAACAAGTGCGAAAGAGGAAAACAACACAGTGCAAATCAGAGGCCAAGGCTCATTTGAATTTGCTCCAGTTCATTTGAAAGACACTGTCGAGTGGCTAATGTTGCTACAGCAGAGGCATTTGTTTCCATTTGCATAGACGACCGTTTGCATTCGTGCTTTCTGTTTCGTCTTATACTGCAGACGGAGGAGACGGAAAAACTTAAGGTCCTCAGTCAGCACCAAACCTTTAACTCCAACACTTCAAAGCTGTGAAATAAACGTTTTCTTCTGATCGTTCTGCGATTAAACAAGCAAAAGGACAAAAAAGAATTAAAATTATATTTTGGGTTATTTTAAAAGCCAACATCCAGAATTTAAAAAAAAAAAAAAAAAACTACTTTTAGGAGTATGAACAGGAGTTATCCGAAATGGGACAGTTTGTACCCGCTATGACAACTCATGACTACAGCAGAATATAAGTAGGTTACAGAAAATGTTTCTGGTAAGAAGGAAGTCCAAGATTTTAAAAGTAACAGTTTTAAGACTTAAAGTTCAACGCCATGGGCGTCGCGTCTCGGGTTTGACTCCTGACCTCATGACCTTTGCTGCACGGCTTCCCCCTTTCCTGCCTGAAACACTAAATAAATGGCCACTAGAAAATATAATAAAACAATTATATCGTTTAAGTTGTTTAAAGTTTAAAGAGAAGTCAAGTTGCATCAGAATACCCAAACGTAAAAAAGTAATTATTTAAAACGACTAAAATGTTGCATCATATTAGGAATGAAACGATTAATCTTATTAACGAATCGATTATTGGAATAATTGTCAACTAATTTAGAAACCGATTAATTAACTGGAGTTTACAAACTCAAAAACGGCATATTGATGAAGGAGCAACACTCTGAGTAGAAATTAAGCCAAAATTAAACAAAAATATTTACATTTAAGATTAAAAAAAAACTTATTCATCTGGCTCACATAAAAAACTCCTATTAATCACCTTTTGCAATACAATTATTAATCAGTAATCCAAAATATAATCGACAGATCAGCCCAACACTGCACTGATGCTACGTCTCAGAAGTATAGTTACATTTCGGTTGTCGTTGCATCAGGTTCATCCTCTGGTACAAACGATCAAACGTTCGCTAAACGAACACAGAGTAGCAGTGTGCTCCCATCCCCCGCCTGTTGCTGCGCACTGCCTGTCCCTCCTACACTTTACACCTGCTTCCAATAAAAACAAAGATGGCGGTTTGATAAACTAAAGGAGAACCACCTCTGCTTTTACTGGGGTTAAATCTGGGGCTGGTTTATTAATGGAAAATTTAACTGTGATCATTTGAAACAATTATTCATTGAGTTTGGAGAAATGATGCATTTAATGCTTTCAAAGAATGATAAGTTATCTTGAATCTTACAATAAAGCAAATGTATTCCAAACAAATGAAAATATAAATGAATAATTTTCACATCTAATAACAAAAAGGACCAAGATATTTTGAGGCACCAATTTTCCAGATATTCCAATTAATTTCCCTTTGGGATTAATAAAGTTTTTTGAATTTGAATATTTTAGTGAAAGATCATATATATGTGCACTGAGGTTCATGTAGATGCATTTGTAGCTGTCAAATTTCTCCACATTTAAATTCAAAGTATCAAACTGAGTAGCAAATTCTGCAGATTATGGTTTTCAGAGTCCAGCTTGTTTCCACACAAACAAACTGGCTCGACCTTTCTGTTCAGCTAAATGCTGCGGGTGAGGGCCGCTTCGCCCTCTTGCAGTTTTAGTCAATTCTGTCGCATTCTGCACCAACAAGGCGTGAATTTATCTCTGAGAGGGCGACGTTTGGCAGATCCTTATATCTTCTACATGTGGGCTCAACGTGCACCACAAAGTAAGGTCATACTTGCAAATTAGAATATAAAAAAAAATAAAAGTTTTTTGTAGATTAGTTTGTTCTTCGGATTGGATGGTACAATAAATACCTTCAGAGCCATTTCTAAAACTAGAATTGGCAAGTTGCAAAGAGGGATGTGAAATAAGTAACGAAGTAAACAACCTAACTAATGTCAGACAAACTGAAGTGGTAAAAATAACACAAATGGAAGCAAACAAATAGCAATGAGTGGGTCCTAAATAATGGTTATGAACTGGCAGCAGAGCTGCTCATAAAACCAATCACAACGTTTGCTTCAAACACAAAGGTCCAATTCAATTTTAACCACAAATGTTCCTCAAAATATTTTTGTTTTGCTACTTTTTTCACCTTTTGCAATAAAAAAAAATCAAATAAATAAAACATAAATATTTTGAAACTGGGAATAATGTAATGCATTTTTGGAAAATAACTAACTAGTTGGATGAATGGTAGGAGTGGCCGGAATGGCTTAAAAATATAATCTTCTTTTCAAACTAAATTCAATTTACAATATCTTTTTTTGTCTTAAAAAATACAAATTACTGAAAATATCTTAAAGAACTAAAAATAATTTCTTCTCAGTCGACCTGAATTCAAAGTTGGAAAAAAGGAAGCTGTGAAGGACGTTTGTAAAACAAGATGGCAGCTCTCGGGTCTCCCAAGCGGGGCATTGGAAAAAGAAATATAAAAAAAAAAAAACAGAAAATTCAATTAATTCATCAAATCGGAATTTTTTTTAGGTACTATAACTTCCTCTGCTGATCATTTCCATTGATAATGGTCCTCATCAAACCTAAACAACTATGAGTACTTGCAGATAAAGTACATTAAAATAATTTGTTGTCAAAGTTGGTACAAAACATCCCAGAGATGAAGACAAACTGAATGAACCAAGACAGTACCTGAAAACGTCAGGAATACAGCAACCAAAACCACAAAACTAAAAAATGACCAAAGGAGGAAAATCATCAGCAAAGCTCCAAACAACTAGACTCACATGTTTGATTAAATTTCTCAAACTAAATAAAACCTTCACAAGCTGCAGTTCCTCCAACAGATAAAGTGAATCGTTTCTATATTTATCATAAAAGTACATTTAGTTCTAACTACTTGGATGTTTGGCAAAAAGGCACATTTCATTTCAGTGACACCCAAGTTATTGTCTTCTTCTCTTTCTTATCACAAAACATGACATCACCCGTGCAGTATTTTCCCACCGAGACGCGCTTCCACGTTTCAAAACGGCGCCACCAGATGAAAGCCCGGCTCTCCGATTGGCCGGGCCGGGACACCGGATCTCATGCCTGGTGGCGCTGAGCGACAATGTGGTGGCGACACTGACGGCACAAGTGAAGCCCGAGACTGATGAGAAGTTCAGGCGCTCCAGACAGAGCCATGTTGTTCGCTTTCGGGATGGGAACCCAACGCCGCCTCTCCCTGTGGCCCCGGGGCCCCTCACTCAACCCGACACCCAGCTGGTTCTTAAGATGCAAATGTTAAATAAAGCTGCTCGAAGGGGAAACATTGCGGTTAACGTGTGAAGAAGGCACGCAGAAACAATACCACTTAAAATAAGAACTGCTGGACATGAAGTGAGTAGCACAGCAACAGGTGGGGGAGGGAGAGCACAGCACTTACTATATGCAATATACATCTAGTTTCCAGGCGGGTCCAAAATATCAATACTAGATACTAAGTCGGTATAAGTATCTGATCAATACAAGGGCTGGGTGATATGGTTGAAAAACAATATAAAACAATATAAGCATTTCATATACAATTATCTATAATTATTGATTAGTTTTTTTGTTTTAAATATCTAAAATAATGCCAAACTGGTGGTGTGGCCTTTCCTGTTTTACCCACAGTTCTCACTGCACCCTGCTGCTGTGCTTTTTGTTTCTTTTAAGCAGTTATGAGGCATGGGGACAACACCTGAAACTGCTGCTGTGCCAGTTACTCAGGAGGTTGTTGCTAGGTAACCAGAGAGTGAGCAGTTGTTGCTAGGCAACCAAAGAGTGAGCGAGTCAGTTGATTCCACCAATCTTGCTCACCTGGCCGAGAGGTTGGGTGGCTAAACTTTTTGACCAACTCCTTCATCTCCCAGAATGCAGTGGGGTTCTGAATCAGAGTTCAGCAAATATTCGATTATTGAATATTGAATATTCTAGCAGACGTATTATCTATCACAATGTTTTGTTGCTGATTTATTGTCCAGCCCTAATCGATACGAACATGATAAGATCAATACTTCAGTTTCAGATCCCATCTTGAATTTTTATTTTATTTTTTTTATTATAGCTTCTCAGCTCAATCATAAAAAATAGTTTTTGCTTTGATTTGCTCTCAAATCACAATATTTCATACTTTGCTTAAGAAAACAATGCACATACATTTGTTTTGTTTTTATATTTCTACTGCCTATCATGTGTTATCCAATATTTTTTTTTAGTCACCTATAATTTGTTTTAAATTATGTCCTATATTTTAATCAAATATTTCAAAGGAAAACCCACAAAAACTCCTAAAGTTCATAAGTTAGACGGTATATCATATTTAAATAATAAGTATTGGGATCAGTATCTGCTTGGTATTGACTGATACCAACATATGTAGTATGGCACACTTCTATAGGAAATCCAGAACAGCAAAAAAAAAAAAAAGAAAAAAAAACGGCAAAAAAATAAATAAAATAAAATAAACAAAAATTAGAGATGCAGCGATTACAATTTTCCAGGCTGGTATCAATTTTCTTTTTTCTTTCCAAACACGTTTCTGATTTTTCTTTTTTAAAGACTGCAAAGCATAAATATGTTCCACAATGGATATAGTAGTTTCAAATACATCAGGAAATTATTTAATTACAAAATAATCTCCATTTTTGAATGTCGCTAGCTTTCATCATCATTTTTTTTAAAGTATAGCAAAAAATAAATAAATATTTGCCCCTTTCCGGATTTTTAACTGTAATTGTAGTCCTTATTAAATCAAGAAATACCTGTGAGGAAACACATTTTTCTGTTTCAGTAGCCTCATTCAGGCCTGATTACCCTCAGGCCTGAATGTGGAGTCGAGAAATCACTCAAAAAAATCCCTCTGACAAAACGAAGTAGGCTGAAGGATCTAAAAAATCCTCAATAATAATGAATATAATGTATATATAATATATAGTCTTTGACATCTATCAGTGTGGAAACAGTCATGAAGCCACGGAAATGCACAGAGCAGTTCTCAGGTGCAGCCTACCAATCTACCAAATTTACTCCAAAAGCGAGACGACGCCTCATTCAGAAGGTCACAAAGAACCCACAACAACATCTGACGCACTGAAGGACCAACATGCATCAGTTCAGGTCAGAGTTCATGATTCAACGACATGGAGGCCGGGCAAAAATGGCATCAGTGAGAGAGTTTCAAGGTTAAAACTAAAAAGCAAGAAGGGAAAATAAAGGTCCGTTACACTTACAGAGAAAAACATAATATTCTGCGAATGGCGCAGATAAAAGTAAACCATTAGAAATGTATGCATCCTGTTAAGTCCAACATAAAAATATCTAGTATGAAGTTCTGCAGCTGTTTCAGAACCTGGAAGACTTGAAATCCATGAATTAAGCTGTCTATGAGAAAACCCTAAAGAAAAACGTCCAACTGTCAGTTTCAGAGGAGTTTAAACAAAAAAAAAAAGTGAAGCGGCCTAGTCCAAGTCAATTCAAACTGAAAACTTCCCAATATGACTGCGTCAAAACAAAAACCTCACCAGCAGTTTCAGCAAATGTTGTCATAAAAGTTAAGGGACAAAAACTTTTTCACAGATTGTTTGAATAACTTTATTTCCCAGTGAAATTTGTTTTTTGCATTTGTTTAGTTCATCCGCTCCGATTTGCAAAAGAACAAAAAGAAGGGTGCAGATACTTTTACACAGAATCTCAAGTATTTTTTGGTTTAGTTTCTAGTGGAAACATCTTTTCAGTAAGATATAGGAGCTTGTTTTGAGCAAATCATTTCCTAATATTGATGAAAAAGTTCCAGTTCCATCGGCAGATTATTTTACTCGTAATATGGGGAAAATGTTCTGGTTATAAGTGAAATTATCTGCCAATAAAGCTGGTAGTTTTTCCATCAATGTTAAGTAAATATTGACTCCAAACGTTTTGCATGAAGTTTTCAGGGGCCAACGTTTTCTTTTTTTACCCCCCAATTAACAACCCAAAATGTTGTAAATTACTTCTCATTCACCTGCACATCAGTAAATAAACATGTAATATTTAACGTTTGCCGTCACTTTGGGCTCAACATGAAGGCTATGAAATATTTTTAGTTTATTTCCAGTAATAAAAAATAAGAATCATCTTCTACAAACTTTCCTCTTTTTTTTTTGTCCAATAAGTTTGTTTTTGAATTTAAAAAAAACTCGCTATGTGTTTTTGTGAGATAAAAAAGGGTAACTAAAGAAAAATTATTTGCGTTGTAGTTAACATTTTCAGTTTAAGAAGGCATAATTTTAAAAACTTACAAAAGGTCATGTTTGTGCCAGTCTTGATTTAGGCCAGAAATGGCCGTTGGGTGAATGGACATCCCTACACTACTCTATATTTTGCTTAAATGTTACTTATAAGTTATTTTTTGTCGTTTTTAAAGTGTACAGGATATTTTCGCTGCCATCTAGAACTATCTTGGTGAGATTTTGTGTTGGTGAGCTACAGAGCCGGCTCTCCAAAGCGCAGACGAACGGGCAAACTACAGATTAACCGTTCACACTTCCGTTCAGTTACAGTAAAAATCTATCTATAGCTCTTTATCAATTCGTCACTCCTGCTCTGTGGCTGCGCGGCCAGTCTCAAACAAGGAACACTTTCAGAATTATGTAAAACATTATCTACATTTCCAACACATGATCTCGTGCTATTGAATGGCTGATCACACACACAGAAGAATCCCGTGTGCTCCCGACTCCTGTATTCAAATCCACACGGTTAACAGGGAACCGAGCCGCCCGGCAGGCTGCCACTCTCATCAGCTTCAAGGTAAACGGCTTCTTTAGAAAGGTGTGAAGGGAGGAAGGAAGCAGCAAATTTCCAGCTAAAAGCGCCCTGAGTTTTATCTCCCGCATCGCCGCTGTCCGACATACCTCGCCGCTGAAACACCAAACCCATTATATCACATGCCATCTAACGCCCACGTAAGCACACGTTGGGGGGAAAAAGATTAAAAACACACGCATACTCAGCACACAAGCAAAAACACATCCACAGGAAGTTTTAAAAAGAGAAGGCACTTACCTGTGGATAGTCAAAGTCTGAGAGTGGTGCTATGCTTTTGATGTATTCGATCCTAAACTGGTTCTCTGGGTTGGCTATTGGGACTGGGGGTATTAAAGTGCTCATCGCAGACACTATAGTCTATAAACCAGAAATGGGAGACAAAAAAAAACAGAAAAGGCACTAAGCAGGATGAATACAGGAGGAGGAGGAGAGGGGGGGATGCTAAAAAGCCGGTATAATAATCAGTAAAATGGGATGCAACAACAAACACTCAGAGGGAAACTCACCACTATGGCATCCTTCACGTTTTTCCGAATGTCCTGTATTTTCTGTTTCTTTTCTCTGCATGGAGACAAAACACACTGATGAGGAAGTGAAGACCAAAAGTATAAAAAAAATGAAACACACAGAGCGATCCTACACAGCTTTTATAAGGCTTCAGACGTTCAGACTCATTTTATCACTTTAATTTAAATGTAAATGCTAAATGTAGCTAAGAAATTTATGAAGATGGTTTTAGAAGGGAGGGAGAGAGAGAGAGAGAGAAAGAGAGAGAAAGAGAGAG
>NW_015115437.1:0-39919 GCF_001443285.1 Poecilia latipinna
AAAAAATTTTTTTTTAAAAAAATTTTGTTTTGGTTAAAAATAAAAAAATTTTAAAAAAAAAAAAAAAAAAAAAAAAGGAAGTTGAGGGTTTTTGAAAAGTGGAGGTGAGAGTGAAAACACAGCAGATGGAGGCTCTCGGAAACCGGCATAAACAGTGTGAGTCGGCGTCAGAGGTCTGCCTGCCTGGGCATATGTAAATAGAGGCTTACCCTGAGAGATAGAGGAAAGCTCTGAGGTAATTATTTAGAGATCTTCTGCCCACCATTCAACGGGGCTGATTTATTTTAGGAGAAACCAAAGGGATTAAAGAGAAGCCCGGCACAATCACGGGGTCGCAGCGCCTGAACCATCCAGGCCTGAAGAAGAGAGAAAAAAAAAAACACGAGTCAAATCACAGTGATGCAGCACCTCCTGATTCACCGTGTGTACTCGTGTGTGTCCATGTAAAGTTTGCTCGTGAGGAGAGCGTGCGACGCCCGACGGTAATTGGTATTAGCGGTCAGGAAGCTTGGTTCAGACAGTTGGGTTATTAACTGCACTGTTTGCTAATCTCCCCCGTGTTTGTCTCCAGTCATATTAAAAACGCCATGGATCAAAGCTGACCGCTAGTCTATTAGCTAGGGCTAACTCTGGATGAGCTGGAGCTCACCTATGAGACAAACCCAGCCATGGAAAGAAAATAAGAACTTCAGCTACATGCTAATCCCAGTCCTCCAGAGTCCTGCTGTGAACATCCGCTGCATCTAGGAAGTGTTCCCATTCATTTCCACTTTTTATTGAACTCAGTTCATCTCTGTTTGCAAAACTCTACACTTAAATACTCCGTTAATAAAATACGGAAGCTAGAATGTGTAACTTTTATTTTTTAAACATATATATTTTTAGCATATTTGTTAAAACTATGAATATGTTATGGCAGTATGAGACGGATAATAGTGAAAATAATAGTGTTCCTCCAGCTCCTCTCAGTGCTTACACACTGTAGCTTTAAGGGGTTTTACAAGAAAACACATTTACACTAAACATGAATTGAAATGGATTCCAATCATTTAAATCGGTTGCCTGCAAATTAGCACTGGACCACATGTAGGCCTGTAACAAAACACATTTTGCTGGACGATAAAATGTCCCAGTGATTTTTGTGGCAAACGATGATGTTGTTTCAAAAATCATTTTCAAGTAATATTTTGATAATGGAATAATAGAGCATGTTTGCTTTCTCATATGAAATTTAGCATCTAAAATGAAATAAAAAATAAGTTAAAAGGAAATAAAAAACACGTGCAACAGAAACTGTAAAAAAATGGATTACGATGTTTGCAATCAAAATTGCCCTAAAAACCCCCAACAATTAATTAGAATTTAAATTATTGAGCTTGTTTTAATTTATCATGTGATTAACTGTTTGCCTACAGATTGATATTGTCATAAGGTGGGGTTGAAGTGGTGAGGAGATGACGCAGAGAACCCAGGTTATGGTGAAGATGGATTTAATGATGAATGTAGTTCACATAGTCCAAATCAGGCAGCACGGCGGGAACAACTAGCACGCAGCTAAGCACCGGTAGCAACTGACAACGAAGACTAAATCAACTGGAACTGACGTCGACACAGGACTTAACCAGTACAACTGGGAAGACGGACAGACAGACGCAGACTGCAAACGTTTGACAATTGACAAGGACCCTACGAAGAAAACAGACAACAGGTGGGTATAAATACACACGGGGTAATTAAGGGAATGAGACACACCTGGGGAGCAATCAACGGGGAAGACAGGACAGAGACTCACAGGGAAACAGGAAAACATCGAAAACTCAAAACGCACAGAAAACCACGGATCATGACAGATATTCTGTAAATTAATAGTAAATATTCAAGTTGGACACAGTCAGTTTCAAATATTTCTCTCCAAACAGAAGTGAGCTTACACAGTAATATTCTTCTGTTTTATCCTTCTGATTTGGTTGAGATGTTTATACTAAGTCTGCTTCTGATGAGACGCTCTTTATGCATCCGTTCATTGTCTGTACTCACTCGGTTCTAATCAGGCTTGTGCACGTTCCGGTGCCCATCTGCAGTGGTCAGAGGGGGCACATCCTGGAAAAGGTCATCGGTCCATCAGGGGGGCAGCATATTCACAAACAGACTCATAAAATAAAATAAAATAAGGCAGTTTAGAATCTCTAATTAACTTAACATGCATATTTTGGCCTTATGGTGGAGACTACAATACCCAGAGGAAAGCCACACATGCATGCAAGAAACCATTGACTCATCCGGATAAAAACAGAACACGGGGTAACATCTAGGGCATTCTGGGTAAATTATGTTAAATATAACTAGTGCTAGTGGAAGAAATGACTTGTGGTCTTTTGCTAAAGACTAAAGAGAAATCCCTACAGCTGCTAAAATCTGACACCACTCCATTTTGTGAAGGGGGAAGTTGTGCTCAGGTTTTCATGTCGTTTCCTTCAGTGGTCTTTGGTGCAGCGCCCCCACAGGCGAGGGAGTGAACAGGTTTTTCAAAGTGTTTGCTTTGTTTTCACCGAGTGCAGTGTGAAGCTGAACCACACCAGCTGAAAATGAAACAACTGTGCAACTTTGGACCTCGGTTGAATAGAGTCAACCAGACTATCGGGTGTGAAAACAGCCTTAAATCTGACTGAGATGCCGTCAATGCTAGAGAAACAAATCTGCAAAGAAGAGTAGGCCAGGGTTCCTCCATTGTTAAATCTCCATTGTTAAATCTCAAAAACTCGTAGATGGTTATCACAAACACCTGATTACAGTCGTTGCCATCAACGATTGTGAAACCAATCGTTGGGTTTAGGATTTATGGTTTTTCTCACAGTCGCCTGGTTGGCTTTGGCAGACGTTTTCCTTTAATAAAACTGCTTTTTATTATTACTCTGGTTATCCTTTTCTAATATAAAAGTGGTTTGATTTCAAACATTTCAGTTTAACAAAACAAAAAGCAGCAATGAGTGAACCTATAAGGAGGAAAAGTTCTTTCTCAGAGCGCAGCATGTCTTCAGGCTTTAGGAGGAAACCAGGACACCCGGAGGGAAGCCATGCACACTCCAGAATAGATCTGAACTCAGGACATTCTTGCTTTGAGGCAACAATGCAAAACACAGAACAAATTGTTGCTGAAACCTACCAAAGAATAGCTTAAGAGAAGAAGGTCAGAGTCACGAACTTAGTGGCAAGACTCCCTCAGAGAACTCAGTGAACTTCTTACATGCCTCTCTTGCAGAAATGTACAAGCAATAGTAAATCTGATCAGATTTATTACTCCTTGTTAAATGTATCTGTGCAGGATTTGTTGACTCATAAGGAACAATACAGCCGTACTGATTCTATAAAACATTGAAAGCTTTGGACACGCTGCAGCCCTTCCATGGCGTATCGGGAGTACTACTCTAATGACATGCTGAACACGAACCCACATAAGAACAGCCACTTTCTGAAATATCAGGTTAAGTTGTTTACATCCCTCTTTGATACCCGGTGATTAATGCTCCCTCTTGCAATGACTAAGGCCGAATACAGCGCTTTCTTATCCGCAGATAGAACTATCTGCCTCCAAGAATGAAGCGCTACACCCACCAGCTTCCCACACTGTGCGAGCGAGCAGGAGGAGGTTATATCTGATGCATGGAGAAGAAACGGTGATCCCTGTAGTAATGTGCAACGCTTCGTTTTAGTTTTTTTTCCCCCTCACTATCAAACAAGCGAGGCTACGTGTAAGTCGAAATTCAATCAGACAGTGAGGAAGGCGGGGCGGGATTTTATGAGGTTTTCATCATGTTGCTGAAAGAAAATAATAAATTAACAGCTGGGTAATGAAGTATGGATTTCCAGTGCTGGGTTTAGCCAAAAATGAAATGTTTTGCACTTTTGTATTTGGGTTGATTTAAGTCGACGGGGATGGGTTGGTGTTAATGAAAACTAGAGTGGAGAGGCCAGTTTTGACCGACTTTAACATCTGAAATATTTGGTCTGTCAGACTTGTTACAGTGAGTTATAGAAAGAAAATATCATGATTAGGCAGAGAGAAAACTCCAGCTGCACAGCATTTAATTCAAGTTGTATGTTATATAGCGCCAATTCGTAACAAGCTGGTTGGGGTTTACATGTTGGAGACGGGCTTTGATTAACGCTAAGAGCTTTTAGCAAACAATGTCAACAACAATGACTGTCTTTGGAATGAGAATGTGACAGGGCAGACGATGCTGTGAAACCAATCAAACACTAGATCAAGTCCACCACCTGGAAAGCAACACTTTTGAATTAACTTTGCTACTTTATAGTAAATTTATATAGTTACTTTAATTTTTTTTAATTTGGTACTAATCACCTTTGTTGAACAATCTTATTATCTCATCTTAAATTTATATAGATACTATGAGTTGAACTGGATGATAATTTTTTTACTTGAGTTAATTGCAAGTTATTCAACATTGTTTGCATTTTGAACTAAATTTCTTTGAAAGGGTGTGCATGAGACTGATATCATACTATCATAAACATGACAACAACAGTCATGAAAATGAAGGAGTCTTTATGAATGTTTATGACTGTTGTCATGAAGAGTCATTTGGTAACTAATGACACTTTTAATGCAAAGTTGTACTAAGGCTAGCATTAAAAGTGCATTAAAGTGCCATGGCAGTCTTATGCACACCCCTTCAAGTAAAGTGTTACCAAAAACACTTATTTTGAGGAAATGAAGATTTTTTCATAATTCAAAACTCCTTAATGTTGATGCAGTTCAGAAACTAAGTATGGTAAATGTTCAACCGTACTTGGTTTAGATTCCATAAATGTAAGCTGTAATAACAGAACTTACAGAGAGGAAATCTATTTGAAGAAAGCATAAAAACACTGGCAGCTTAAGGTATCCTATTTCTTTCTATTTTCTTCCCCTGTAACAACGGAATAAGCATATTCTGTTTCATTTGACTCAAACCCTGGAGAGGCTGCCCTCATGCTCACAGCTCTACGACAGGCGGCAAAACACAAACTTAGCAGAATCTTTTAATTCTGCTAAACGAAGAGAAACTGTTAGAAAATTAGGAAGAAACAAGTCAGTAAATTAGTTAACAAAAGCAAAAAAAACAAACAAAAAAAGCAAAATTGCTTTTATTTTTACAGCTCAGCTTTTGCTTTGAAACATTCTGAAAACCGGAGCGACAAACGTTCCCCGGCGACCCGCCGAGGCTGGATCGATACCTGATGGAGAACTTATGAGACGCCTGCATCTCTCTGCACTGTTGTGAAGAGAATGCAGGTGTGTGGCCCCACACACACATGCGTGTGTGTGCACCGCATGTAATAAAGGCGCCGCGGCTGTTGTTGCCTGAATATGTCACAGCCCCTCGGACCACAGGGGAGGAGAAGACGTCTGCTCAGAGCCTGAAATATTGAGCCCTAGCTGCAGCCGTGCGAGCGGCCTGCCTCTGGCTCCTATAGTCCTGACCCCTTTCTCAGCCCAAAGGCAATTACAATGGATGAAACCCCGAAGCTTTGGAGTCCCAAAAAAAAAAAAAAAAAAACCGTCTGCAGAAACAACACCGCAAGGAGTCATTTCAAGCCCCGCCACTACCCGTATCTATCAGAGACGAATGAACTCTGCACTACCTACTTATTTGACAGCGCAGAGGAGGCAACGCCGGTAATAAGGATTCGCCGAGCTCGCAGGAGTGAGCGGCGCCGGTTTGACACAGATAAATAACGGTGAAGTCGGGGAGGATGACAACCTGGAGCAGCAGCCACAGCCACGAGACTGGAGAGGCGGCGGTGTGGTACAGGAGGTGGAACCACCCTTCTGCATCCTGGCTCCAATATCCGGCTTTGATCGCCAACTGGAGTGCCATTCTTTGCCTACAGTGCTGCTGAAGGTTGCTCATAATGTGTGTGTGTGTGTGGGGGTGGGGGGGAGGGTTGCTGATTGTACCTTTATTTTGCTTCAACTTAATCTGTTTGAAGTCCAAAAACAATCTGAACTGAGAGATGGGAAAGGGTTTCGTTACAAGGTTTTGTTTAGAAACCTTTCTAGACAAACAAACTGAAGTTTGATTAAAGTGGATCAACAGGGCTGGTGTGAATGCATCCTTATTGTGACGGACCAAAAACCTTACTCTTGGTAAAATTAAAAGAAAATCTTAAGTGGTTATAAAATTTCTTACAATTTTTTTTAAAAAGTGCCTTCATTGGTATTCAGACGGCGAAGGCTGATCGTAGTTATAGCTACATAAGATCAAGTCCTACAGTTGTTACTCAGAAGTAGATCAGTAGACGTGTTTCCAGCAATGATGCATTTTGAAGTTTTAGAAAAGGTTGATGGATTTGACAAAATTCAGAATATCTTCCACAATTCCACAAAAACGTCTTTGCGCTCACTTGAAATGGTTTTTGGCTTTTTCAAAAAGAAAACTGACAAGCTGTACAGAACTAATGGTGTAAAGAGGAGATGGAAACACATTTGCTGAACAAGTGAATTGTCCCATCCACTGGTGGATCTGTGCCTTACCAGAGGCCCGGAACTCTTAATGGTAGAAGAGTTTCTGGCCACTGCTGGTTTGTACTTTGTGTTCATTACAGCCATGTGTAGCGTCAACAGTTGACTTGGTTTAGCCTGGTGGATTCACTTCAAATAAGATGGAAACAGCGTTGACCTCAGTTTAGTTGGGCGCAAGTCTGTTATCTAATATTTAACTTATTTTTCATTGACAGTTGATGCTTTAACATTTTTTTTTTTTTTTTTTAGAATTATTCAATTGAATTTTTTCCTAATTTTTGAACACTTCTTGATGGTCATGCAATCATTTGAATCAGCTGTTCTGGAATAGAGGCACATCTAAAACATGCAGAGCAGGGGGGCCTGAGGACCAGGGTTGACAAACACTGGTTTAGCCTATTAATCAGAAATGGATAGAGATGATCATAACAGCAGTTAAATAGAGAATAATGTATAACCATGAATTATTTTCCCTTCACATCAGTTATGAGCTGTTTTGTGTTCTGCTATCACATAAAATGTCACAAGGAGACACCAAAGATAATGGTTGTCATATGACTGAGCGTAAAAGGTTTCAGGTATTCCGATACTTTTGCGCTGTAAGTTGGAAAATCAAAACGGCATAATATCAGATAGATGTGGTAGTAACCTGAATATTATTTGATTCAGAAATTAGAATTGCATTACACTGCTTTTTTTTTTTCTTTCTTTTACCACAACATCTTAAAGAGATAAACAAACCAGTTACAAATTTATAAAAAAAATAAAATAAAAATAAGAATCCCAACTGCTAAATATGATTTATACTTGCGATGATTTTGGAAAGAGGCTCACTCTGTGACTTCAAGTATGCAGACTTCCAGAGCGTTTGGGAGTAAGTCTACCCAGCCCACCCTCAGATGAGTATCCACAGGGGACCTCGAGGAAAAAAAAATAAATGTTGGAGGCAAGCTGAGAAGCTGCAGTTCGGCAAGGAAGTCTTGGTGTGGAGCAGGCAGGATGTTGTACATTTGACTCGATCATTTCAGACACTTCCACTCTACACACCCCTCGCAACCCATCAGCAAAGCTGTCAAAACGCCGATCCAACAGAGCAACACACAAGCACCAAACAAACCTTTATGAGGTTCTTTGTCAGTGGAGCTGGGTAGCAAACATCAAAGAGCTGCAAAAACGGAAAATTCCTCAAAACAGATGAAGGCAGTGATTGTGAAGGAGTTTCTTTTAATTCATGAGCTACCATTTTGTAAAATTTCAACAATTCATTAATTGATGATACAGTGTGATATAATGTAAGCAACAAAAGGTCACGAACAAAACAAAACTGTGAGGTGGAAAAAAAGACACCCTAAAAGTCAGTTTAAGACTCCAGGAGTCACGGGGGTGAGCCCACATGGACGGGGTCTCCCACTGCCTTCTCAGGCAGTCCAAAACATCACCTCCAGCTGAAATAACTTTTCTTCAATGGATGGCTGGACTCAGCTTCAGAGGGAGTGTCAGGAGAGCTGTCGCCTGAGTGGAGCTAAGAGCAGAGATCCCTTTGCACCCTGATAAGTCAGTCGATGTGGGCATCTGATCAGGATGCAACCCGAGGAATATCCAACTGGGATACGACTTCAGAGTATCCTGGAAGGACTACGTTCCCCTTCTGACCTAGAAAACCTTAGGATTCCCAACACTGAGTTGAATGAATAGTCTGGGCTTCCCTTCTGGAACTGTTAATCCTAAAACCCGATTTCAGGCATACAGTACAAAGCAGAAAACAAGAAGCATCACTAGTATGTTGACTAACAGACTTAAGTCTATTAAATACAAAGTTTGGCTTTTATTATAAAATTAGCTAAAGTGTTAATATTAGCTAAAATCCTGTCAGTAGGATATGGGGTATCACTAGCATAACATTAACTTACTCCATTCAGTACGCTAGGATTAGCTTTTTATACCAGAATGAGCTTTAATGCTATAAGTTTAACTATTATGCTACTGTTAGCATGAGGGCTGTCACTTCCATGTTAACTAACATTGACTTCATGTAGCATAAGCTAAACTGAGCTAAAAATCTAATGCTAACTCAAATACTATCAATAGCATGTAGAGTACAATGAGCATGTTGGCTACCGAAAAGCTAAGGTATGTTAAGCTTAGCTTTTGTGTCAAAATTAGCTAACATGCAACATTTTGCTAAGATGCTAACATAAGATGCTGACCTACCATAACATACTCCATCTGGTATGTAAATAGCAATGCATATATTTTTGGTGTGTGATTTTTGGCTTATTATGTCACCATGGAAACTCGAAACACCAACAAACTGCAGATTGAGACCGAGCTGCATGATTTGATACATTTACTTTGTGTTTTTGCAACGCATGTCCTGGCTTGGAGTGAATCAAGCAGGATACACAAAGCGTCATTTCTTCAGATGATGCTACGTATGTTTTTAACAAGTTGCAAACTAGCGTGGACCACACGTCACAGAAAATTGAGACAGCTCCTCCTTCCACTGGACTTTGATATTTTTGGCAACCCACTAGTGGATAGTAAAGTTCAATGTGTCAGAACATATTCAGTATTTGAGTTTCCATCTCCCCTTGTGTGCTTTTTTGGAAAAGACAAAAACCACCTCAAGCGATTGTAAAAACTTTGTCGCGAAATTAAAGAAGTTATTTCAAATTTTGTTGTTTCTATCACCCTTTTCTAAGATGTGAGATTGGGTTTTCTACATCCTCTTCTGACCTCGGGCATTAGCTGACTGTTCTGCAGAATAATGTAACAGAGCCCATTTTGTTCGCTGTGCTGGTCAGAGCTGTTTCGGCAGCAAAGAAAAAAAAGAAGCAGCACAATATTGGCATTGGGTTCCGTTAGGGACGGTCTGCGTATAATTTCTCTGACATCACTGCTAAATTCTGAGAGTAATGCCAGCCTGAGGAGTAGAGCCGGGAAATTCAGTCAGAGCTTAAAGAGAAACGGCCGGAGGTTCAAAAAGTTTCTTGCTACAGCATAATTACTATGCAATTATAGAGTTAATGTAATTGTAATTAAACACTGTTTCATGTTAGCTGCAAATCCTCCGTGCATTAGTGTGACACTTCCTCTGTGAAAGAAGCGGCTGAACAACAACTAGTAATTAAATTAACAAGGGAGCCTTTTTTTTTTTTTTTTTTTTTTTTTTTTTTTGCTGCTGCTGTTTTTTCTGTTTTGTTTTTTTTGTTGCCCAATATCCTGGCGGTGTGGCACGTCTTTGAAATCTCAGCAGGCTCCCTGCCAATAGATTCTGAAATAATCGCTCAGGCACAAAAATATGCTAAGGCATCCAACGTGACATTACAGCAGCTCGAGTGGAGGATCAACTCTCAGACAACAGTGTTAGCGTGCCAGTTGAGACGAAGGGGAACAGAGGGAGAGAAAAAAAACAAAAAAAAAACAAAAAAACAGTGCCATACCCTCAGGTACGCTGTTGCTTTGTTGCTCATTAAACTTGCATTGTTTGAAGTGTTTAGCTGCTGAGCTTGTTGACACAGAGGTGCCGCGCCGAAGCGTTCACGAGGCAAACAAGTAGTAGTGCCAACCAGGAGCTGGAAGCCGTCGCCGTAATGAGTCTGGAGAAAAATGTAAAGCGGGGAGGGAAGATTAAACAGACTGTGTGATCCATCAGCTGTTCATCCTGGTGTAGTTTCTAACGGCTCCTCGGAGCCGACTGACGAGTCGGAGAGGGGTCGGGCGACGCCATGACGACGGGAAGGCACCTGGCATCAGGTGGGGAAGAGCCGCCTGAGCCCTGCTGAAGCATATGTCCCCAAGGATTCAATTTAACTCTGATCAACAGTCGGCTTTTTCCGACTCGGATTGAATTATGCTATATGGCAATGCCATTATATCAGGGATTATTACATGCTCTCCGGGAGATTTGGTTTATTCATCTTGCCTATTGTTGACGATGACTGGAGCGCTCCTTGGGGAGAGACCCACAGAATTGATTTCTGACAATTCCCGATTCACCCCACTCTTCTCTGACACTCCTGCAAATCAACTTAAAGGCAGAGCCTGTCAGCTCCTCACGTCAGACTCCTTATAAACAGCCGTAATTTCTTCAGAAAGCTCTTTTTGTCTCGTACGGGTGTCGGCTTCAAAGTCGGCACGTCCCCCGTTAAGAAAAGCCGAGGTTTAGAGGGCGCACAATGGGACTTTGGATTTGGAGCGATGAACATGACATGGAAGAGGGGATGTGGCAGGAGAGGAACGGGAACTTCCTCTGAAGTGAGATTTGTTAAGAGCTTTTAGCTGTTTTGCATACCCAGTGAAAGTGAGAACTTCTTGGTTTATCATCACTCTGATGTACTTTTGCCTTTCCAACACTGATATGAGCCTGATTTACTTCCTCAGAGACTCCGCCCATCTGTTTCTTCAACCAGGTTAAAAGATTAATTTTGCTAATATGCTTATTCTCTCTCGCTGCAGGAAGTCACTGATAAAATGGATTTCCTTCTCTGGATCTCCTCATTAATATGAAGCTGCAGCCTGGGAGGGATTAGCATTGCATTGAAGTTCGGATCAGTTGGGAAAACTTAACGCAATCTTATTGGCTGCTGCCTTGCAGTGTTGAAATTGCCCCAACAAAAAAATGATTTTAAAATATGTATATGTCTGTCTGTCCTGCTCGGCCATTGATTATTCAGTTGGCAGATAAAAAAAAAAGAAGGTGAAAACCAATGAATTTCAGTTTTTCTTGTAGGAAAACTTTGTTGCATTTTACTTATTTTTGCATAAAACTATCAATCCTGCTGACATATTCATGTGTGGGCCTTTGCCGTTTCATTAGGGCCAACTCAATACAATTTGCATCTGTAAAAACAATAGTTACTTACTGGTATGTAGGACTTTGATATGCCCCAAATGGATATTCAAAATATGTTCAATTTGAGCATTGACCCTTTAAAGAAAGCGGCTCACTCCACCATGACTGACGTCAAAACAACCTATGTACACATTAACAATCTGGTCTATGTACAATGGATAACAATCATTAGTAGTAAAGACCGGCAGCCCTCTGTGTATTCAAAGGTTTTTAGCGAACGCTTTTTACAAGGTAGGCATAATAACATTAATATACTTGGTAAGTAAGTAAGCTTTATAAGATACAATCAAATATTGCATTATGGAGAAGGTCTAATCATTAGTAGCCATGGAGAAAATTGCCCACCATCAAATAGCCTACAATGTACGAAAGAAACTAATAAGCGTTTTACTTCATGAGTCTTATGTTGTACATGTTTAGGTCTAAGGGGAAATGCTGTTTATGACATAGTGGCATAAATCATGTGTCATGGCTTCAGGCAAAGTCGCAATTTGATCAAATCAACAAACACATCAGGAGAGAGAAAGTTTGGGTCGGTTCCTAAGCTAGCTGTTTCCAGCTTTGTACATATGATTGTCTGTGAGCCCCAACTAGCTGTGCTTCTGCCACAGACAAATTAGCTTGACTTGAACCAGTAGAAGCCATGGATATACTGGCAAAGACAACTGGGAAAACAATCACAGTCACTCTTCTCAGTATTCCCTTACTTCTGACGTTCTCAACGTAATTAGTACATCAGAAGTTGTAATCTTTTCCAATGTGATTAATCAGAAGTTGCAGAGTCAATGTGGGTCCCACTTTTACAATATGGGGCCCAACGTTTGTAGAAGGGCCTCATCTGTAAATGTTGGCTGGAACGTCACTTTTAGTTGTCAAACTTAGGCTTTGGGTTTAACCAATCTTACAATGTAATGGAATCGACTGGAAATAAACTTTGGCAAAAAGTTATGGATAAACTTCATGAGTCTTATGTTGTCCTCAAAAGTGGTTCTGGTGCTGGATGAGGTGCACAGTTCAATCAGAAAAACACAGCCGAATATTGGCTTGAATTTTCTAACGTAAGATTAATTGACCTGAAACATCTCTCTCAATAAATGGTTTAAATTGGCAATATGCATCTGATCTCTGCTACTGGCTAAGCACTGGAAGTAGTTTAATTTAAAATTGACAACAGCAAAAAGAATCTGTAGTACAGCTATGAAAATTTGTCACAATAGTTGTTCTATTAGTTTTTCTTTCTCGGTGGTGTTTTTTTATGTTTCCCACTTCTGGGTTTGTTAAGTTCAAACCCATCTTTTCGTTTTTGCAAAACAAAAACAAAAGATGTGAGCAAGTCCAATTTGATGTGACTGATTTTATGGGGTGCCACAACTTCACTGCAGTTCCTAATCTACTGACTATTACGAGACGGTTTCTCCTCAGTCCTCTGATTTAAGATCAGCAGTAAACCGGTGCTCATCCAACATAAGTCACTTCGAGAGGATAGTAACTGATATAAAGTTGTGACACCAATAATGGCAGCTGTAACTTATCATTTGCTGTGGATTATAGAAATACAGTTCTAAAGGGTTCATGTCTGTCCCACTGGATCATGTAAATCCATGCTGAGAGCTTGGCATGAATTTCAAAAGTTTGGTTTCAAGTGAATAGTGAAGTGTACTTGTCATGACTATAGAAGCAATTATCTCTGCAAGATTAACAGTGCAGTACTTTTGACATAGTCACACTATCTTAAAACTTTGGCCCTCACACAGAAAGATGTGTGTTTGAGTATTTGGAGTTTCATAAAAGTTAAGGTTTTGCCACAAAACTTTAACTTTTTGCATGATTCCAGTGCAAAACCCAGGCTGTTTCTAGAGCTGATTCTAAGACGGTTCTAGGCACAAAACTGATTTTCTACAGTCAGTGAACTGAAACTTAGTGGACTCCATCCCAATAAGAGAGTCAGTGCTGCCTCCTTTCAGACAAAAACTGAGGCTGAAACTTGAACCGAAACTGGAACTTGTACAAAAAAAAGCAATGTCCTGAAATATTTGCCGTACAAAAAAAAAAAAAAAAATCACCATAAAACATCAAAGCTAAGCTTGATGAAATGAGCCTCATAGTTAATCTTCATGGCTTCTAGTTAACTCTTTGAGTCCTAAGTTTCAAATTTCCTCCTGGATATTTTTGCATATTTTACTTGTACAAAGTTCTTTAAATGTCCTATGAGTAAACATATATTGCCCATTTAAAAATAACAACCGTAACTTTCAATATTTAGCAAATTATTTTGCAATTTGCCGTCTTTTAAGAGTGCCCCTCAGATTAATTTCACTCCCTGCCACAGCAGGTTTAGCATCAAATTAGGTTTTTCCTTCTCATTATTGCTATTATTTAGCTGCTTGGTGTTGAAACTGCTGATGTAAATGTATTAAAACTAGATGTTGTCCCACTCACTTTGCATATTGTAAATCCTGGCGGTGTACAACATTTCCAAGTGACTCTGTGTGTGTACCCCCACCCCCACCCCCCCACTCTCTCACTCCCATTTCCTAATGTTCTTCAATTTGTTCAAAAAGCTGATCATGTTCTGCGGTCAGATTGAAGATGTTAGCTCAGCGAAAGCCAGACCGCTCCCCATGTGAAAATGCCTTCTGTTGTTAAAAGCAACACGATTTGCAAACTCAAATTGATATTTCGGTTTATTTCGTTGTAGCGTCTGATGGTGCACTGCAGCCTCCCGTTGAAGCTGGAGCATACATCTCACACAGATCAATCAGAGGGGAATGGCCGAATGAATGAAGGTATCGATTCCAGCATCATATGGAGAGACAGAGGTCATGAGACCAGGAATTCCAGAGGGGAAGGTTTGCAAAGGGTCGAAAGGCAATGAAATGCTACAAAACCAAAATGTGCTAATGCATGTTTGGGTGTTCAGAGGTCTGTATAAGATGCTGCGTCCAGAGATCTGGAGGGAGTCTCTGGATTGGCTTTGCTTTCTCCAGATCCAACAATTGCTGACATGGGCTTGTTTGTAACAAAATCCTCTTTTTTAGGATTTTTTTCAGACTTTCTATTAGAGTCTTCCAACCGATCACACTTAGACTTCTACACATTGTTTTCATCTTGTTTCTCACATATCTTACAAATAGGTGGTTTTACACTTTTGTGAGATCTTTTAAACAGACCACAACTTTTATTTTATATCTTTCCTCGTCAGCACTGCAGTTCTTAATCTATGGAATTAATTATGAGCAAGAGAGGTTTAGTCTTCTGGTTTTACACTAGTTCACCCCCAACATAAGTCTCTGAGATGACAGTGACTAATGTAACTAATGTAAAGTCTCAACACCAGAAAAAGTCTGAGCAAGCGTAGCATTTGTGTAGCGGTTGTCCGTTCCAGCATTCGGTGGATGACAGGTGGGAGTGTTCTGGAACTTGTGGAGCATTTTTAACAGAAGTTGTACGATCACATGTTCACTGAGCGTGAGCCACCAAAACCTTCACTGCAACTCCAAACCTAAATCTGGATTTTTCTTTTCTTTTTTTTTTTTTTTTTCCCCCCACTGTAAATGTGTCTGATAAACAAGCTTCGCCTCCAAGCAGATGGACCCAATCAATCACAAATTGACTTTGTGACGGTACAGATTCTTATTTAACGGTGCAGGGGCAATTCAACTGTGTCAGATGGCAGTCTGATGGATAAATGGAATAAGAATGCCACCGCCGTCGCCACCGCCCTCCAGTCAACGCCTCTATGTTTGTGACATGACCATTCCACATCACACTGCTTGAAAAATGAGCTCCGTGGAGGCATGCGGCCCTGCTATGAGATTGCACTTCATAAAGGGGAACAGCACACAGGGGTAAAATTCCACTGTAGGGTTATAGATTTTCCAGTACATCATTGATAGATTGCACTAATACAACCTCAATAAAGAGTTTGAGAACAACTTTATGGATGTTTTCCCTCTTTTGTCGTCTCATTTTTCTATCTGTGATGTGTACTCTTGATTTGTCTGTTTTGTTCTCTCAATTTCTCTGTCCATCAGTCATTGGGTGCTCACACCAGACACTCTTCCATCCAAAAGTTTGTATTGACAACCTTCATCAGAATCCTGTTTGTTAAAGACCCTAGATCTGGCCCAAAGCAGCCACAAAGAATCTTAAATGGTTCAGCTTGAATCACCAATTCAAGCTTAGTCTGTAGCATGAGATCTGGCTTCAGGTGACTCTGAATATTGCATCAAATGGTGAAAAGTACAATCATGTCACTGAATTTTTAATACATCTTCTCAAGTCATTTCAAGCCTTTAGCGCTGTTGTTGCGTCCTGGTGCTCTGAAACGCACATTACGTGAGACTAGGCATAAGAATAAGACATAAATTTTGTAAATCAAGTCTCGTCATGTCCAAGAGTGATATTTGTGTTGCTTCCAATCTTTTCCTGCTCAGCACAGTTTGCTTAAACATTAGACCAATGGGTGAACTTCACAGTGTCCAGTTAGATTATGAATGGGTACGTCACTTCTCCATGATGTCACCATTTTGCTACATAAATTTGTTCATAATAAAGGATCAATGTACCGAGTGTGAGATTCAGTTATTTTATTTTTAGGTCATTGATGTGACATTTCGTCCACAGTTGCGTTGTTTCTGGATATATGTGATGTAAATGACGCAGGATGTTTGGCCAACATATGGCAGAATATTGTGACAGCGTTGTGTGCCACAGCATTAAATGAATAGGAAGTTAATGTGGGAGTGTCTATTTCTTGGGTATAAAAATATTTCACATCATTGACCTGATTGGCTGTAATTCCTCCAAATGCATCCAGCAACACTGACTTTAAACCATTAAATGTCTTTGGGACCAATATCAACTAAATACTTCAGGTGTAATTTAAACAGCATTTCATTTAACACCTAAATGTTAAAAATCAACGGGGCTGAATTATGTAAAATGGACTTTTTTGAGCTTTATTTCATGCCATGCGTTTCATCATAAAGGACTTACCTGGAGTGTTGCCTTGATTCTTTCATGTATGTTTGAGAAATCTTTTAATCTCCATGGCAACCATTCAGCTGTGCCAAACGCCTGGGTGGACCTAGCTCCGCCTTCGAGGATGAAGCTCCTCCTCTGAGCTGCAGTATCCAAGCTGCAGCTCAGAGCCTCCCAGCTCCTTCAGAATAGCCAGGAGAAATTAGCAAACACCTGGTAGAACTGTGCATCAGCTACTTCCCAGTGTCTCTGTATTAAAGAGACAGAGGCCCAATTTCAAGGTATTAAAATTCAAAGTCAAATTTCTTTTAAGTCATATATATTTTATAATAACCGAAGATAACATTGTTGCTTGATTGTGCTATAACATCAGTCTATGTGACTGGAAAACACGTAATCCTGCCCCTTTAACAGCTATAACAAATTTGTGATGGCATATCAGATAAAATAATACAAATTAAAAAAAAACATTAATTGAGTATGAGAAATTGTAGGTTATTTTATTCATGCTATGTTTGGAAGAAGTACAGCAATATTATGGTATCCCCATATTTATATAGTGAGTGTATGATCAAATAGAAAGATTTAAATTGTTCATTGCAATTATGCAAATAAAGACTAAGGCTAGCTGCGGGGCTTTCAGGGAAATCAGATAAAGAACGTTGGGTGCTTTTAAAGTACAGCAAAAATAAACTCTTCTCCCAGATGCTATTAAAAGTAAGCAGGCATCTGTGTTCCGCACATCGAACACCCCGCCTGCAGAAGCCGTCTCCGCACTCGCTCCCCAAACTCAATTCCAGTCTGAGGTTTTGGTGGTGTCCTTCCCCATCCTGGCCACCAGAACCCCCACTGTGGGAGCCCGCTGCACTGCACCACAGAACGCTCCAATCACTTTTCTTCTTTTCTCTCCATCACTGTCCCTCCCGCCCACCTGAGGGAACAGTTCAATCACCCCGCGACCCGATCCATCTTTTAATGATGTTCGGACACCAAGGCCCACCTGCGCCTTTATAAAAGCCTGTTCTGAGACTTTATGTCGTCTCCTTGGCATGCCTACAGTAAAACTAATCCTGCATGGTTACACGTGTTTAGAGGATCAGATGTATTTGTGTGTGTGTGTGTGTGTGTGTGTGTGTGTGTGTGCGTGTGTGTGTGTGTGTGTGTGTGAATATCCCTTGCAGCCTCCCCCTTTCCCCTGTGTTCCTTCTCATCTGAGACCTTGACCGGTTTTGGGTTTGTTTATGGGTGCGTGTGGAGAGAGTGTGGAGGAGGCGAAGCCATGTGCCAGGAGGAGCATATGGCACTGCCGGGATGCAGACACCTGCCGTTGGACCGCTGAGAGAGCATCGAGAATCATTAGGAATTAAAGTCATTTAATGACTTCACAAACAATGAAAAATTCATTTCTTGGTTGGTTCCTTTTTACCCCCACATGGGTAATTTGTTCCCTGGTGGAACCCGGTGTGTCTCCGTTCGACATGTTGTGCATAAAGTGGCACAGAGTGTGTACACACATAAAGCTAGAGGAAGACGAAGGCAGCAGAAGTCACTCAAAATATTTTACAGCTGTGTTGGATTTTAATTTATATCTGAAATATATAAAGACCCACTCAATAAATCTAGCCTCTTAATATAATTTGTCCAAATACAGTACATATTAGTCTGTAAGGTTTATCATCTTATATTGGAATAACATCAGCTGACATCAAGTCCTATTGCAGTTCATTCTTAAAGTGGAATTAACCCCCAAATCAGCTTTTATTGTTTTTGCTGATAAATGGCCTAAATAGCTTAGTTAAAGTTCTATCTTTATGTTTCTCTGCAAATTTTGACATTTTGGTGTAAATGTGAATGTGTTTACATTATTTTGCCCAACACGTGTCAGTGCTGATTCCTTTGGTCAAACAGTGGCGAAGCAGTTGAATCTTCCTAATGTTTATGGCTTTACGTCTGTCAGAGGTCAGAAAGCGTCTCACCCAGTCGGGGCCTCAGAGTCTCTTGGCTCCGCCGGCTCTCCTGGAATTTTTTTAAATTTTGTTTTCACAGGTAAGTTAGTTACACTTTAAAAGCAACCACGTGTACATTGGTTAGGCATAATTATATAACCACCTGCCTAACAATAAGTTGGAGCACATTTTACTGTCTAAACAACCTCTTCCCATGAAGGCATGGACTCAACCGCTACAGTAGACTGGCGTGCAATGAGAAAATGCCTTTGTAACCCTTTCCTGACTGGTAGAGACTTTCTTATCTTTTCATATATTTTTCAAATATCATAATATGCAATAAATATTGTTAGGAATAGCATCTTAAGGACCAATCAACAACAACAGGGTTAATGGTTTGGGAAGCTCAAGGTCTGGGCTAGTCATTCATATCCTCACCGAAACAAGTAAGGTTGGGTTACTAGCAGGTGGAATCTCCCTCTGTCTCTGATTTGTAGTATTCAACTCAATCTCAATTGTATTTCTCTGGGAAAAACTCCATCAGGCTGGATTGAAATGTTTAGGAATCAAAGTGGAACCAAAGAGGGGTGATGAAAGCCAACACATAACCCTAAAACTCTTATCTTCGAGTCAAACCTAGAAGTCTTTTGCCACTAACTCTGCTGGCTATAGCATCAGTTCTTTCTGGCACTCTTGAGATCAGTAGCCTGGATTTCTTTCCTGCTTTCTTAGAGCATATTCATAAAAATATATATACTTCCAACATATACTTCCAGTTTTTGTTAAAGTTTTACAGTCGCTCAGAATGACACATACCTCTGGCTGTTTTCTTAAAATTCAGAACAGTTTTTCAGATCCAATTATACGTGAGTATATGTGTGTGTGTGTATATATATATATAGATAGATAGATAGATAGATAGATAGATAGATAGATAGATAGATAGATAGATAGATAGATAGATAGATAGATAGATAGATAGATAGATAGATAGATGCAACCTCTCCAAAACTTAGAAGGGAACAACAGAATCACTGATGTGGGTCTGCTTCTAAATCGCTATTGTTTCCCCCACCATCACATGTTGTTTGGCTCCCATGTGAGCATCATGTTTATGCATGTCTCACATGTGGGTGCAGCAGCCAGATGTCTCGGCTGACTCTCCGACTAACAACTCGGAGGAGACTTGCTAGCACTTTGGTAATTGTATCTGCGAGGCTTCGCCGGTGGCATACAACGCTTGTTACAGTATCTCCAGTTGTCCAAACCTGCTTGACAATGCTAAGAGCACGGTGTAGTTAGGGTACCCCTCCAAGGCGACAGTGCTGAAGAGATTTGCATCTGGTGTGTTCGCTCGGTGTGCTGAGAAGGAAGGAAGTGGGCTGTTGTGAAGCAGAAGGGGAGTCGGTGTGTTGATTAAACATTCATGAGGGCTCAGGAAGAGCCACTTACTGTCAGGTGCTAATTAAATAAAGGTCAGCCGCTCAAGTTTTGTTTATTGAAGCAAGTTGTGCATAAGTCAGTCCTTGTGTTGTAATGCTAAATAACAGCTGAAGATTTTCTGTTCTGAAAATGAGCCAATTAGCTGCACTGAAGTTTTGTCAGATTTTAAAGGATGGCTTCACTTCAGAACAAAGAACCAGTTTTATCTCGTTTCAGTTGTAAGTCTGCCCATGTTTGTATATTCTTTTTAAGCATCTTTCTGTTTCAGCTAATGCTAAATAGTGTGAGAAGATTACAGGTGTTTACTCTGTCTTCTGACACTTTCTGAAGACAGGGATTTTATTGTGGTAATTGTGAGTCCAGCCTTGGTGAAGCATTTCTAATAAGCTCCAGCACAGAACTGATATTAGCATGAAACATGACCAAACATGTTTTTTACGCCAAGACAATTAGCTTTGACTTAGCCACACTTTCCAGTTGTGCTGTATAATTTTGGTGAACCGGTGACACTTTGCTTCAGTTCCCAGTTTTATGTGATGGGAGTGAAAATCCCACATTCTCTCCTGCTGCTGCAGCCCATCCACGTTACGTTTTGATGCATCCCAGAGACGGTGTGTTTTGACCTCCGACCTTAGCGACACGTTCTGTCAACACAACTGCCACTCACTGGATATTTATTTTGTTTTTTTGAATCGTCCACCTCGACAGATGGCCATGTCTGGAAATCTTGCTGAACAATCTGAAATATTCAGACCAGCCGTTCCTCGGCACAGACACTCTGACACCTCCAGGACCCTTAATGTATTCACTTGCTGCCATCTGATTAGTTGATTGGCTATTTGTCACAAACAAATAGCCAGGAACACTACAAGCACTAGGAAAGTGTTCCTAGCTGCACTTTCTTAATGGTATACTTTCATATACTTGAAGGATATAAAAGCATATATTTTTACATACTTTTTTATATAAAAGCATATACTTTTACATACTTTTTTACATAATTGTATATACTTTTTTTATCATCGATAAAAATGTATACAATTATGATTGCAGCCAAAATTGAGCTTTAACTTCATCAGACCACATGATAAAAACTTTTGATGTGAACATTTGCAGATTGTAGGTTGAAGACAGAATGACCCGAGTTTGAAATCTTAAAAAAAAAAAATCACAAGTTGTAAAATCAAGGATTTCTAAGGTTCTGCTTTCAGAATAGTATATATAGTATATAATAATACAGTAGCTCCAGGGCAGATTACAAATAGTTAACAAAAAAGAGAAAGGTGTTTTTCTTTTTTTTTTTTTTTCTTTTGCTGTGGATAAGGTCCACTAGTCGATGGAGCATTGGGTCTGAGACAAGGCGCTCCTTTTTTCTTTTTTTTCTTTGTTCCTTTGAGTGTATGGAACTGATTTTTGATTAACAATTGTAATCAATCCGAGGCGTTTGCCCCTGTGAGCTTACTCACAGTAGGAGCCAATCTAGGAGCCTGTGAATATTTTTGAGCCCATTCACCACACGCTGCGTCGCTATCTCAAACCCGCTGCACTTAGCACCAATCACATGGAGGGCCTCGGATGCCGAAAAGTAACAATCAGCAGAAAAAAAAAAAAAAAAAAAAACTCACTCAAACCCTCAACGCTCGAGCTCTCGGCTCTTATATGAAGATTTTAATGAAAGTTGTTGAACTGTCCGATTCAAGAAAACAGCATTGCCGTGTGTGTGTGTTGATGTTTTGTTCAGTTTTCATTCACATAATAAAAACTAATATATCTAGCCTTGTCTGAAACAGGCACGTTGAGATTCACTTATTGAAATCTTTGCCACAGACTTAAAGCGTCTCTCTCCTCTGCTGATCTGACAGGTGGTATTGTTGAGCTTGCAATAAATCCAAAGGCAAACAGGATGCTAAGCTAATTATTCCTCTGTTTTTTTCCTTTTTGAGGGGAGGGGGAGGTATTGTGTGCTCAGAGCTGCGGATCTACCTACAGTCTTTCTCTGCGCTCAAATATTTACTTAGTGATCCTGCCTGTTTGGATATGTGGCCATTGATTTGCGGTGTAAACAAATTTCTCGAGCGAGACTGGAAACGGCACGTTCTGCTCCGCCAGCTCATTCATATTAAAGAAGGAAGCAAGAAGAGGGGAAAAAGGGGGGAAAAGAAAGCGTTGACAGGAAATTATGCTACAGCTCTGAAGCCTAAAATTAGTGGCATTTCCACAGACAGAGGAGGAAGATGTAAGACTGTCCAAGCTGCTTTATTGCAGGAAGTGTGGAGTCCAGAGGGCGGAAAGGAAAAGCTGCGTTCACGGCCAATTTCTGCTTATGGTAGGCCCGGAGGCAAAATACCTGGACGGGCTCCTACCTGAATATGTTTAGCTGTTGGTTAATGCAGGTCAGGCAGCGATGGAATCTGTCGGGACCAGAAGGTTACCCAGGAGCAGGCAGGAGAAATGCCTCCTAATATGAAGAATTAGTATATTCCATTTGGCAACAGACACCTTCACCTTAGAGCAGTCGTTCTCAAACTGGTGGCCCCCTTAGTGTTCTGCAAGGTACTGCATGCAAACCAGCATTTATTTGCCGTGAAGTGACGCTACCGCTAGCTTACCAAAGGATTGAGTTTAAAAGTAACAATGGAAAACTGTCTTAACCCTTTCATGCGTGAATCATGATCCTTTATGTCAGGATTTTTTTCCCAAAGTGTTTTTAAGGCATGCAAAAAGAAGATGGGGGGTGGAAATTTAAAAAAAAAAAAAATAATAATTTGTAGGATTATTGTTTTTCTACGTGATCTGATGTAATTTTCTCCAGATGCAAAAGTGTTATTCGTAAAATACTTCAGTAGTATTAATCTTTAAAGTTAAAGTTTTTCATCTTTAAGCGTGACAAAATCTTACAATTATTTTTAAAAATTTCAAAACAAAATATTTCTCATTTATTTCACCAGTTCTTGTCACTCTTTAGCTTTCAGCCCTCTTTTTAAATGGCTCAGCAAACTCTGGAGGAGCTGCAAAGATCCACAGCTCAGGTATCAGATACTGACAACTCCTTGTGGTCCATGGGTGTTCTGGAGAGTCCTTCCCCAAAAGAGTAAACAGGAAGTAAACTACAGTTTAAACATGAATGCTACTGTTAGAGATAAAAAAAAATAATAAAAAAAAAATGACATGTGTAAAATTTGATTTTGAGAACAGATGTAAGGGCAGGTAGACAAGCTTTGGGGTGATTCAGAGCATCAGTTTGTTTATAGGCAACAAAATAAAATGAGAAGGGAAACAAAACCCAAACAAAATCTTACCTTGAATAAAATGTAGTGGAGGTTGCTGTGGGGCTGCTTTGCTTCCTCTGCCATAGGAGGCTTTGGAAGTATCAAAGAAGTGGCGAAGCTTCTGAAGGAATTTGAGAGCAAAATGTGTTGCCGTGTGGTTAACTGTGTTTAAAGCAAAGGTCTGATGTGTTGGGTTTTTTCAGTAGGGAACTAACTGCAAACAACAAAAACACAAAATATTGGATTGGAACACAAAAGATGGACAGCTTTGTTCTGAGAGATCCAGCTCTGACTGGATCTAAATGATCCAAAGAAACACTTCTAAAGGTCTTGTGGAAGTCGGCTTTTCAGACTACTCAGTAATTTATCATCAGCTGGATTTCAGATTAGTTCAAAAATGTTCGATTTTTATGTAGAGTATCAGCCTTAGCAGTTTTTCTGTCAGCTCTGCTGTCAGTTGGACTGATCATGATTTAATGCCTGAACATTTGCCGTCTCATGTTTTCTGTAACTGCTGACGATTCCTTTTTGTTGCTGTGGGAGGCGTTTGGCCTCATTGTTTTGAATCCAGCATCACTGGAGTGTTTTTGAGCATTTGGAAGATCACAATGCAGCATCTTATTTGGATGGAAAGCTTTACTTTAACTAGCCACACCTAAACCCTGATGTAGTTCCTCAGATGTGGGCATGGTCAACGGTTGTCCAGTTCCTGAAGCAGCAAAGTAGAACCAGACTAGGTTGTATTCCATGCCATGTAGGTTTAAATCCACTTTTGACTCGTCAGCCCACAACATATATTCCAAAAAGTCTCGACTGCTCATCATTATGTCTCTTTGAAAACTGATTTCATTCTAAACTCACAGACCTTACGGTGCGTTTCACGCATCTAGAGCAGCGCATTTTGAACGTTTGGAGCGTTTGACGCATCAACAGCGTCCAACACATCCGACAAATAGACTGGCAATGGAAAACAAAGGCTAGAGCAATTTCGATGCAGCTGACACGCCCTCGATGCGCCTCCACATAGACTTTGAAAGGAATCCAGATGCGCCTGACACGTGAAACACTAGATCAGTGGTTCTTAACCTGGGTTCGATCGAACCCCAGGGGTTCGATGAGTCGGTCTCAGGGGTTCGGCGGAGCCTCTGCCGCGGAGGTAAAGACACACTGTGTAAAGTCGTGATGATGCGCCGCTTTGCCATCACTTGCTGCAGAGGATCACGTTACATTGCTTAGCCAATCAGAGCTGCGGAGGAGCACCGAGTGAAGGAGTTCCACTCTCAGCATGGATTTGAACTTGTGTCTTTAATTACTTCAGCAAAGCTCACCGTTTTTACCAAATTCTGTAGCTTTCGGTGTACTTCTAAATCTGCTCCTTAGTTGCATCTTTTCGGGGTTGCTACTGCCTCTAGTGGCGTGGGGCTGGTAACACAACTAATATAATTACATTTCTAAATCAGAATACCGCAAAGTCTTTATTATTTATTATTAATTTTTTATTCTCTTAAGAATGTAGAGCTAATTAAATGATCTAAACAAGACCTTAAAGTGGTTCCAGTTTCTATCGATGGCCAACCTGTTGAAACTGTGGCAAATTTTAAATACCTTGGGTTGTTCCTGAACAGTCAGTTCAACTTTGCTGAAAACACTGACTATATTTTGAAGAACTGTTCTCAGAGACTCTACCTTTTAAGAAGACTTAGTAATCTTGGGGGGCCCCAACTAGACTCCTTTGTCTTGAATTTGGGGGGGGGGAAATATCATATTTTATTTATCACTACAGAAGGGTTCAGTGAATGCACATATGAAACTGGTGGGTTCGGTACCTGAAAAAAGGTTAAGAACCACTGCTCTAGATGTAGAGCAAAAGGTCAAGAGTCTGCATTCAAAGTGCATGTGCATCGAACTTGAAGCGCTGGACGCGTTTGGTGTGAATGCACCATTAGTACTTATTTTCACATTGTTTTCTTGAAATTCTAAAGATTGGAGCATTCTGTTTCTTTTTGAGCTTACTTTAAATAGTTCTTGTCAGGCTGGATGACCCAAAGTGATGTATTTCTTCATACTGGTCAGTCAACAGTGGCGCCCCAAGGAACAGCCCGGGGCTCTATTGACCAATCTGAAACGCTTGTATTGTGATGTGTTTTTCAGCCATATTGTCCAGAATATGTATGTACTGTATATATTTAGGTGTACTGTCCAAACATTTGAATTGCCATTGTCCTATTTGAGTTTTTCTTGGCCTGGTGTGTAAAAGCTTTCTGGTTGTTCCGCTGTCGGGCATTAATGGGGCCTGACCACGGCGAGTGAAAATGAACTCAGCTTTTCCCATCAGTGTGTGTAATGTTCATACATAACCTTTTCTACGGTGTAATAAATCATAATTGGAAAAATGCATTTTGTATTTTCTGAAGTTCTGTTCTCTCATGTAAATTTTTTATGATCACCTGAACATATAAATGTGAAAGAAAGCAGTTGAATTCTAAAAGAGAGTAAATCCTTTTTCACAGGACTGTGCATTCTTAAGAGTTTCCTTTTAGACGTGCAGGAATTAAGCAGCTTAAATGAACAGAAAGACCAAGTATGTGAATTCATCTAATTATGTAGTTATGTTGGGAATGTCAGATTTTATTGCAGTTGTTTCTAAGCAACATCATTCTTTTTAACTAGGAGAAATCATAGTCAACATTTCTTTTTTTTTCTTTTTTTTGCAGCTCCTCTTGTTATAAGTTTTCATTTTTGTAAGTCAGGTTGTTTGGATGGTGTGAATAGTCAGAATTTCCTTCCTGGGAATTTTTCTTTAACATGTTCGCTCTCATGCTTCCTCAGAGAACAAAAGGAACACGCTGTTACCAAATGGCCGGGGCGCACTGACATTGTTCAGTCCCACATGGTTGAACAGAGCTGTCATGACAGAACAGAGGTAATAGTTGGCCCTTAGCCACATCCAAATGTGTTTTCTTATCAAAGATATCTGGCCCAGATATAATCTTTAGAAATTACTTTTAAATTTACCTTCATACTTGGTGAATAAATTGAAAAATGAGTCAGAACATGCATGCTCCTTCCTTGTTCTGGGTAAGAACTGTCGTGGTGTTTTAAGAACATGTCAGCCTAGCAGGGTTAAGGTTAGCCTAACCTTAACCTGAAACACTCAGGGAGCTGCCTGAGTGTTTCAGGTTTGGGGAGTGAATCTTGTTCAGAGGTTTGCATGTCGTTTCCATCAGTGGTTCTTGGTGTAGCCCCCCTACAAATTTAGTTTTAGGTCATATTTTCAACCCTGTAAATCACCTCAACACCTTCTTGTCTCTTCTTCGTTTTTTGAGCTAAAGTTCATTACACTTCACACCTTATGTGACCACGCCTCCTGCTCCTGTACTCTCGACGTGGGTTTGGATTCAGCCTGTTTGCCCGTTATTGTTGACACATGTGAGAAATTGCTGCTGAGGCCAACTGATGTCCGTCTCAGCAGCGGCGCATACAAATCATGTTCTGGGCGAAGTCTGTGTCCCTGGGTTTGTCCCTCTCTCTCCCCTCATGTCTTTGTGTCACCTTATCCTTTCTGCCTTTGCTTACATATTACCCGTCACATGACTCTTAACATTGCACTCACATTTTTCCAGGACGTCTCGGGGAGTGAAAGGTGGAGAATCATATTATTAGTGGCTGTGGAGCTGGGATAAAAGGCAAGGGTATCGGCCGTATATGTATTCATTTATTTTATAACTTATTAAGAACCGGCTTCAAGGACTTGCCAACTTTGGCTTCTTGTGCATTTTCATAAAAGCGTAACCTTGGCGATACCGAGAGCTGTCCTACCACACCGTGTCTAATGGGACTGACAAAATCATTTTTTGTCTGAATAATTTTTAATCAGTGACATTGGCCTTCATAAATGTTGTCTACGTCCTTATAACACGTCGCTTTTCAATTGCACATTTTGGGGAATAAAAAAGGACAAGAATTTAAAATATCTGTCAGTGGAATATTTCAGATGCCAGCCTCTTAGAATTTCTAACCTTTTGACTTAATAAAACTACTTCTTTATATTGTAAATAATCAGACACACACAAAAATGTGAAAAGCCACAAAAAAGACTTACGAAAAAATGGCGCAAGTTTATCACAAACAGAATTTCACGAATGCAGCTGAAAAGTAAGTTTGTATGTTTACTTCTCTCCAAATTCAGGAAAAAAAAAAGTTTTGGGGGGAAAAAAATAAAGTTTTTCTCTGTTCCATATTCAGAAATAGAATTTCACTTTTATTATTCTCTCCTAGGGCCACATGCAGAATGTCATCTTCAGTATTACACTGTTAGCAAAAAAAATTGGTCTAACTTTATTATTCTGCAATTGGATAAAACCAATGTCTATTGAAGAATGAACTTAAAGCCCTTTTACTTCTCTTCTATGTCAGGCTAAGTTGAAGATCTTTCACACAAAGTTTCTGAGTCCATTGACTTCCAAATAACCTTTACAGCTGTATTTATTACTTTATCACCCTTTGATTTAACTTTGTAGAAGAGTTTTTTTTAAAACTTACATTTATAATTCATCAGCATGTGTTTTGGACTGAAAAATAGCAACTTCTACTTTGATTGTATCAGTGGCAATTTGAGGTGATTTCCTCGTAATCTTTAGTTGACATCGACTTTGATTAATTATTAATTTTAGCAATGAGGATTAAAGAAATCTTGTATTTTAACTGTGATGAGAATAAAGGTGATTATTTAATGAAAGCATAAAGGTCTCTCCTCAGATCATTATCCCTGTTATTTTAAAAAATATATATAAAATTAAGGTTTCACTGTACAGTCAATGAAACTGCTGTGAGGCAAAAACCATTCCTGGATCTAAATAAATGGCATCTGCTGGTCGAGGTGGTAAAACATGGCGGTTTTATTCCCCAACTTTGTTGGGACATTCGTTCGATATGCAGTAATTTGCAATACATGCTCCTTTTTTTTTTTTTTTTTTTTTTGATAGCTGTGAATGTGCAGGGTTTTTTTGTCCAACTTTAAATATCTAACAAAGCTCCAACACCAATACCGACAACCAAACTGTTCAACAGTGTAATTAGCCTTGTCTTCTGTCTTCTCTTTATTCTAGGCACTCTTTTTTTCTCTCTCTCTCTCTCTTTGTACTCTTGTCCTTCCTGTTACCTGAAGTAAGAGCACAAACATTAGCATTAGCATGTCTGGCTGCTACAGTAATGTCTGCGTCAAGCTAACTTTATTCTAGCCACATGATTGATCGATCGGTCACTTAGCAACTCCTCTTCATGTTTTCTATATATTAAACATCCATCAAACCTTTCTCACATGTCTCATCAAGGAAAGATTGTTTTGACCAGAGACATATATACAAATATGTCATGTAATGACGTCGAGGCGTTGAAGGACAGCAGTATTGACTGAGATTATTTTCCTAAGTTGTTTTTGCCAGGACAGCCATGGGTTCTCCTTGTTCAAGTTGAGATAATTTGTCTGTGGAGGTAGCGTAGCTATTTGGGGCTCATAGGACTATATTTAGAAAAATTGGACATAGTTAGCTTTGGAACTGACCCAGACTCTCTCCCTCCTGACATGTTTGTGTGAATTCAGACAAATTTTAATCTGAATTCACACCTCATGATTTATACCCTTATGTCATAAACGGCAATTCCCCTTACACCAGACCAGGCAAAAAAATGTACGGAAGCCTAGATGATTGTTAGCCTAGCAACGTCACCCTAGACTGGGCTACATAATGTTGGGGTATTTTTTTTCATGACTACTGATGATTAGACCTTATGCAATATTGATTGCATCCTACTAAACATACTTACTTATGAAGTATATTACCATTAATCTTGTAAAACATTTTCACTGGAAATCTGCGAACCGGTCCTTATGACTGACAGCTGCTGTCCATCACCATATTCTCTCATCATCAAAAAGTTTACAATAAAATGACAGGTTTCCTTGCCTGTTTGTGCAGCCAACCATTTTTCAGCAAAATCCACTAAATAAAAGTGATATTAGGCTACCAACTGTCTGTTTTTTGACAAGTCCTACAGGAGTGCATCGTTTGTTTTGACGTCTGCTTTCTAAAGAGCATGACGTGACATGCAAAGGGTCAGTACTGCCATCAGTTTATTAGCCAGCTCTACTGGCAATATAGGTGCACGATGTGATGGAAACAGGTTCTAATTCCACTAAAGCTAGTGGCAGCCTGCAGCCAATGACAGGCAACATTGAAATAACAGATGAAGATCAGGTATAAAAACAAGTTGACAGCCAATATATATATATTTTAGGCGCATCAGTAAAGCTTTGATGGTTCATGTGCCTTGTTCAAAAAAAAAAAAAAAAAAAGAGCCACAGAGGCAATGCTTCAAAGCTGAATATCTGCACCAACAGAGGATTTATTGTATGAAAAGATTCAGCTTGTTTTCTTTGTAGGGCAATCTGAACAGACGACTTTAGAATCACTCAAATTCCTGCTCATTAATTATGTGCAGCGTCTCTGCAGTTGCAACAGGAGATCTGATGGCCTTTCTTTTTCCTCCCAAGCGATGCCCATTAGCAATTACACTTTGCATTCTTCCACAGGCACCTACTACTTGGCACACTTCCTGTCACTGGCCTCGAGCACTTACTTTTCCCTGGGCACCATGAACTCGCATGAGCCGCAGCTCGGTGGAGTGTTCTTGGAATATGGGAAGGATTTTCTTCCAGCTCTCGAGAATGGGGAACATAATTAATACTTTTAAAGGCTGCATCAGCACATGGTAGCTTTTCCCTAAAATCACTTTCTTCCTACCGTGACTTTTTAACCAACTGTAAAGCTGCTGTACCGTTGGACCAAAATACAGTACCTTTGAAATGAATCCATAACCCTGGAGCATTTTCACGTGTTGTCACGTTGCACCCAAAAACTCACATACTTTTTAGGGATTTAATGTAACAGGCCAATTCAAAGTGGAAGGAAAAAAACTACAACATTAAACAAAAAATGGATTAAAAGTCTGACAAGCATTTGCATTCAATCCCCTTTACTCTAATACACTAACACCACCTGACAGAGAACATTAGAGCACAAACAAGCTCTGGAGAAGGTCAAAGTGTCGGTCATATGCCAAGCTTTGAACATCTCACAAGTCAACATAATAGAATCATAACAATTTTAATAAGAGCTTATCAAATACAGAGACGGCTGTTAATATTTTAACAGTTTGTTAATGGGTGTGATCAATGCACTCTGGCACAACTGGCCTTTAAGAACATTTATGATCTTCATATGGTCCAAAATGAAAGTGGGTTTGACTCCCCTGCTCTAGTGGAATGCTTGGTTTTACTTTAATCTTGTATATTTTTACATAAATAAAGGGATTAAATGGCGTGAGTCAAAGTAAGAAGTAAAAGAATCACAATCCCTTTTCCTGGGAGCGCTGAAATGATTCAAAATGCTCAAAAAATGTATTTTAGTCAGCTTAATTTTTTTGTAAAATTATATTTTGAACAATTCTTTCATATTTTGAAAGAGCAATTTTGCTTTCATAGTTGATGTGTCTAGATCGTTCTAAAGAAAGAACAGTGATGGGCAGTGATGGAGACAACAGCAACCAGGGTTGCTCTGATGTTTGTGTTAAACCTCAACAGCCTGATCCAGTCCAACATACGAGTTGCTGTTGCTCAGATTGCTGGTTCTGACAGGAAGGAGTCAGAACACATGGACAGCCACAGATCAATCAGGGCATCACGGCTGACCGCTGCTGACCACTGAAAGAACAAACAGTACATGAGAAGCAGAACTGCAGTAGAGACCAGTGGAAGATGGCGGCCTGGTCTCAGCAGCCAGTCTTTCTTCTACATCATATGGAAAGCTGGACTAGTTCTAGAGGAAAGGAAGAGGCAGTGGGATGCTTTGAGGAATGTTCTGCTGGGAAACGTTCAACTTCTTGGTTCCACATATCACAACACACCATCAGATGTAGTGAAGTCCATGCTTTGGCAGCAAGAAAAGGTGAGCAACAGTCTACTTGGCATATTATGACTAAATATTGTTCTTAAGGTGCATTTGTAAAAGTAGAGTGGACCAATCAATCAGAAATGGTAGATATTCAAGAACTGGAAATCGAAACATTTCCTGGAAACTTATTTTTTTTAGTTCACCTGGAACTCGAACACATAATATCCGAAAATGCTGTTTTCACCCGCAAAGTACCAAATTAAACACACTGTGTTGTGTTTGGTAGTGCTTCCAGAATAAATAAATCAAGGATAACATCAGCTACAGCAAGAGAAATTCTCCGTGTGACTTTAAGTGAAAACCGCCTTTGGAGCTCACCTTTATGCGGTCCTCAGAGCTAAAAAGATGTGAAAGTATTTGACTTTCCCTTTCTGCAGAGAACAAACACTCGCTTCATGGGAGAGATCAAGAACACCCTGTGGGCAGAATTATCTCTTCTGCATCCCTGCGAGATCTCAGTGTTTGGCTTATGGCAGGAGCATTTGGGATCCGCGTTGTTCAAAAAATGTTTTTTGCCTTTACTGTTTTCCTTTTATGCATGGACTCCTTTCTGACATGTGTCTGGATGTGTCCTCTGAGAACATTACTGCATCTCACTTGTCGTAAGATGTGATGTGAGAAAATAAATCAAGGCCAGGTAGTTGATTTACTTCCTTTCCCTGGGGTTCCTTTTAATCTAATCATTAGAGTGTGCTAAATAATGAGATGGAAAGGAAATGTGGCCTCTTATTTTCTAGTAAGACAGAAAAGTTAGTGTTCTTATCTTTCTCAGAAGTTGCCAAGTGATGCTTAGGTGCTGGTATTTTCACCTATATTGGTTCACCTTTACTGATGTTTGGGTTCAGGTGCTGCACACGTTACAAAACAAGTCTTTAAAAATTATGAATAGGTTGCAATGTTCTTTAGTATCTTTCTCTACAACTTACTCCTCAAATTGTCTGTTGTGTTCCTTGGTCTGAGTCCTTCACAGAACAGGCTAAGGGAGTTTTCACACCTCATAGTCTGGTAGACTTTGTTCCATTGATGACCAAAATTGCAACTTTTGTTGCATTTTCACACTGCACTGTGTCAAACGAACCAAAGCCTTTGAAAGTTCGACGCGTGTTCACTTTGAATGCAGAGGCATGATGGTGCGTTCACAGCAAACGCATTTTGAGCGTCGGGCGCATCTCAGTCTATGTATTTTTAAGTCTGTGGAGGCGTCAGAATCACTCTAGCCGTTGTTTTCCGTCTCCAGCCTATTTGTCGGACATGTCAGATGTGCCAAACACTCAAAACATTCCAAATGCTTCAAATCGCGCCGCACTAGACCCTGGAAACGTACCGCGACGGGCCCTCGACATGCCTCCACATGGACTTTAAATGTAAACCTGACGCGTGAAACACATTTGGTGTGAATACACCGTTAGCAGTGGTCGCAGTTATTTTGTTTTCTGTGTATTTTGGAATCCCCTTTGAGTTTCCGTCCCCCCACTCTCTGATTGGCTGAACGTCACATGCAACCGAATGTGGCAGCAGAAAGTTCAAGTCATCTCTCCCATTGATCATAATGGATCAGATCCCAGATGCCATCATCTTTCTTTCGTGCTTTCTGACCAAACAGCCAGACAGAAATTTAAAGAGGAGTGGCAAAAACAAATGTGGTGGATTAGCAGTGCTTGCCAACAACTGATTGTGTCATTCAGAAACTCCTGCTTGGATAGTGAGCTGTTAGCAACAGCCTTCAGTCAGAGACTCACTGCTACCATCACCATCCACAACGACTCCTTCAAGACATTTGGATGATATGATTTAAAACATTAAATTTCCACAAAGACATTCTCAGAAAGAGAACTGAGAAAACTGTTTTGTAAGCCTGGGTCCTTCAACTCGGTCCAGACATATGCCTGCCGAGGGAAAAAACTTCAAGAATTTCCACAGTTAGGTTTTGGCTCTGCAAAAGTTCAGAATTATTCTTTCCACACAATCAATAAGCAGCCAAAGTTCAGAGTGCACAGAGAAATGAAAGAAGCCATAACCAAGAGCTCTGCTAAACTCCATAAAACACACACACACACAAGCACTCTCTTTCTCTCACACACTCCCAGGAGCGACGCGAAGAGAACCCAGACACAAACAGATCTGTCCCACTGCAACAAATTCCTCAGCAAAACGCCACCAGGGGAGGTTATGTTCCTTCTCTGACAAGGAATGTTTAAAATTAAACTCGTGGCCCGTTATTGTTTCAGGACTCTTATCAAAGGCAGCAGCAAACTGTACCATAATTAGAGCTTGTAGGGCTTCACAATGCCAGCCATGTTTCCACCAGCCCTTCATCTGCCTTAACGTTTCCCCCCATCTATCAGAGCTTAGGAATTAATCAATGGATTCATAATGGCCTTCCAGCCCCGTGGCGTGTCTCACGGCTACGCAGCCCAAATAGGATGCAAAGCTGCCATCCTCAAAGAATTTCCATCACAGGAATAATGCGGTCCCAGGGCACCGCCGCAGAGGCTCGCCCCGAGCGTCGGGGCCCACGTAATTTAAACACATAAGCAGGTTCTTACTCCACCTTAATCAATGCCAGAGGTGTCTTTTAGTTGGGGAGAGATGGGAAGGCAATAAAGAGATAACACGGGCATAACCTGGGGACTTGCTGCAGAAAAAAAACCTGAACTGCCAAAGGCCTCTGTGTAATGAGAAACAAAATTCCTGACAAAGATTTCTGCTTTCTTTTTTTGTACGCCGCAGTAAAGTCACATAATGAGCAGAATCACACCACAACAAGTTGACAAATTATTCTAAGAAGAGAAGCTTATCAGAAGGTGATTGGTTTGACTGGTAAAGAATCAACACCAACCATAATGTTCTCAAAATCTGTGCAGAACATTGGAAAACGATGGCATATGTCATCCCTAACATGGCCAACTCCTAAAAATCCTGCACTGCTGAAATATTTGCTTCTTCTTGAAGAAGCAAATATTCCTTCATGTGAAAATAAAAGAGAAATTCCAGTTTATGCCTGCAGATAAACATAAGCATGAGTCGAGGAACTTTTTTTAAAATAGAAACTAAAGCTGGAATCCTTCAATGTAACATTTCCTGTTTTTAAAAAGACATTCGCATCCACAACCCCCCCACATCCCCTCTATCCTCCCATCTGCTCTGAAACTGATGGATGAAACCATTTCCCCCAAAACCAAACATGCCTAAAAACATTATTAGTGCCATTTCCTCTTCCTTAGTAAGGTGAGAAGCGCTGAAGGCGGCGCGGTGAGAGCCTTTCCTGGTGATAAAGTGGCCTCCTCTTTAGGTCTCCTTCATATCGCAGAGGAAATGTGTGAGATTTATCAGTGCCGGGCCGCTGAGGAGCTGTTTTCTACGGTGGCGGGGCGGCTCTCTGAGGAGGCTTGTTGTGCTCCTCTTCCTCAGGTGGCAGGTGGAAACCAGACACGATATGATACGACCTTAGAATTTCTGTTTCTGATAGTAATGTCAGAAACACAAAGGAGTAGAAGGATAACTGATAACGAGCAGGAGGGGAAAGAATATACAGGGGAAAACTATTTCTTTCTCTTTTTGCCTTTTTGTCATACCTGTATCTCATCAACTAGTACATAAAGTATAAAAAGTAGTAAAAGAAGTAGAACCTATTTTTGTTGCACTAACCTCACTCAAATTTGATTACTGCTAAAGTAGAAAAATGAAGAAATGAATTAAAAAGTACATTTCTGACTGGCAGATTGCTTCACTTTGAACAAGACATTTTCCTCCATGTTTTAAGTGAAATAATCTAGCAGTGGAGCTTGTACTTTTTCATCAATATGAAGGAATTATTGACTTAAAACAAGCTCCTGTGTCTTGTCGAAAAGTTACTTTGAAGTTAGTTTTGTCTAATTTCAAGTGAATTAAGTTTTTGTGTTTTTTGCAGTGTATGAATCCATGATTTATTACTTCATCTTTAGCTGTCAGACATATTCTATTCAAGTGATTTCTTGACTCTGCGGACTCTTGCGGTAATCATGCCTTGGTGTGAAAGTTAAAGTGAAGTCAAAAACTTGGATAATTGCAGTTGTTACTTCATCTAGCTAGAGAGCAATTATTTCCCCCCCCTAATAAACAAAGTCAGAACTTGAAAGCTGTTTTTTCTCTGTCTGGTATGAATGTTTATTGATGATCTAAAACCTTTAAGTATGACAGTGGGGGGGGGGATAAAACACACAAAAAACAAATCTGTAGCAGGGCAATGCTGTTTTCACAGCACTGTAGGCACAAGGCTGCATCCTCTGTTCAGCCAAACTACAAAAGATTAATTAGTGTTGGACTCGCCACATCCGTGTTTCCTGGACTGCTTAGGGAGTTAATTTACTCTCTTTCTGTTATTGTTGATATATGTTTTTGCCTTCTTTCTTTCTTGACCTTTTGTGAATCTTTTGTTTGTGATGCTAACCTTTTGCATGGACTAAACCGAACTGCGCACCAATTACTGCTCCTTAATAACAATGAAGCCACAGCCTTTCCCCCACTGAAAGTAATTAGGCTCCTTGTAAATTAGATAGGGACCTTTAGTCTGAGCAGTGCAGCTTTTGCATTTGAACACAAAAGTCCTGGTAACCAGGCTGGAGCACAAGGCCTTCTGTACTCAGCTAGACTCACTCCAGATGGATGTGTGTTGGGAATTTCTCATTTCCTTTGCATCTCCTGCCTTCATAGAGCTGAAAGTTTTTTTTAACATACGTATCATGTGTCACGACCTCAACACTAGCCTGGCTCTTCTTCTCTATGGGGTCGATGCTTCCAAATCAAAACCTTCACACTTTAAGCAGCTCTCCAGACATCTTAAGCACCATCCTCTGCAAAATCCAAGCAGTGGATGGTCTTTGCTGGGTGTTGGATGGGTCTATTAGGTGAATTAATAATGGATATAGAGGCTTGGTGTGCTCTGACCTGCAGATGGAATACTGCTGCTAACTGAAGAGAAGCGAGCGTGACTAGATGTGGGCGGATTTATCCGAACTATTGATAATATTGATGCCAAGTTGGTATCAGTATTGGATCAATGTTAACACAATGAGATTGTTACTTTACTTTCAGATTCCCTCTTGAAATGGTTCTTTATTCTTGTATTGTCATTTCTCAACTCTACTGCAAGAATGATTTTGAATTGATGTACTCTCTCAAATGATACATTTTTGCACTTTGCATTGTTCATCATTCGAAATAAAACAGCTTTGTTCAGTTTTTCTATTGTTTATCATGCATGTGCACGTTGAATGCAGGAGCTCCACGCCTCACGTTTTGCGTATCTGGTTTACATCCAAAGTCTATCTGGAGGCGCGTCGAGGGCACGTCTGACGTAAAACAATTACAGACATAGGCTGGCAATTGTTTGACATTGCCAGCGTATTTGTCGGACGCATTGGACACACTGGAAGCGTCAAACACTCAAAACGCTCCAAACACTTCAAATCGTGCCACACTAGAAGGGCCCCTGACGGGCCCCCAACAGGCCCTCAACGGACCCGCCTCCACATAGACTTTGAATGTAAAGGAGACGGGCGAAATGCGCTTGGTGGGAACACACCACATGACCCCAAATAAACTTTCACACATATGACAATAGTTTACTAATTATGTTTATGCATACTTTGCATTAGGACTCAGTTTATTGTTGTTACTTGGGCACATTTTTTCAGTTCTGTTTGAGTTATATTACAGCCCAGATTTTATAATCAGTTCATGTTTGGGAAATCTCACCGAACAAGAAAACAAGTTGGAGTTCTGTCATTTTACTGTGAGCTATTTTTCTTCAAAAAAAGAAAAAAAAAAAAGACAGAAAAGAAAGCTGAATCATTAACATTTCTTCTTGCCGGGTAGAGTGAACCTTGTTGAGCTCGGTAACAGCAAGCATTGTTGACACCCTGCATCTTGTTTAATGTGCTACAGAGTCAGTCAGGCCAAGACATTCAGCATCAAAGCCAAATCACACAAGCATCTCAGAAGTGCCTTAACAACACGCTGCAATCTACATAGAAGTAAAATCAAGGAGGGGAAGAGGAGGGGCATCATTCATCAAACGCATGTTCCTGGATCAAATTCCTCTTAAAGGAACATGCTTAATTTATCCTCTCAGCTCAGTGACACTTCACTCTTTTCTCTCTAATTACACATTATGAATGTTGTGTAATTTGGCAAGGCTGAAATCCGGATGCGGCGACACACTTCTATAAATTAGGCAGCCATTATTCTTTATGATGGCTTTGGTGGAAAGACGATGCCTAATTGTGGCTTGATTAAGGCTGAAGGTGGTGCAGCTGACAGCATATGGACAACTCCACAGTTCCAGACCCAAGCAATTTACATCTTATCTTTTTATGCTGAAGCCTTGGCTTTCTAATTAACGGCCCACTTCTTCTTCTTCTTTTTTTTTTTCTAACCACGATGATGAAGGTAAGGTACATCTGCAGGCTTCAGAATCTCTGAAACTCGTTTAATCATATTGCACCTCCAGGAAATAACACCCTAAAATGTTCACCGCCCTCAGAGTGCAATAAATAGCAAAGTCAAAGATGGCATTCTGAGATGTCATTTCTACCAGTAATGGGTTTGTAGCTCTGGCGTCTTGGCTCTCCATTGTAAGGTAATTGAGGTATTATTACATGGTGAAATTGGGTCAGTTTTACCTTGGCAGGAAATAGGCAACAAGACGGCCAAACTCTCTTTTACAGAGATTGCCATCAGAAGCGCATAGAGCTTTGTGGCGATGATCGATACAACAGATCAAATGCAGTGACTTTAAGTCCTGACCTGCGGGATTATTTCACAAACCCAGTCGTTTCTTTGTGGTCTTCTTTATCTCGTTTTGGCACAAACAGTCACTTTTGAACTTCGTCATTTATCTTTGCAGGAGGACTTATTCTTGAGGCCAATTTTTTTGGTTTTCAAGGTGTTATTCACAATAGAAACGATGGTTCTCATTCTTCTGCTAGATTGGTTTGTGTCTCCGGTTTAACTCTGTTAAATCTAATGTTTTAAAATCGACCAGTTTGATAATGATTTGGCTAAAACGCCACAGTCAGTTCTTAAAATTGGAAATGGACGTCACCTACAGTTCAGATGGGATGCCTGAGAGATATGATATTCTGAATACAGATTTGCACCAGTCTGGGTGACTACATTTAATTTTTATAACAGCAAGTTTCAGGTTAAACAAAAGTATCATTGGAAAATTGCCCCTGCTTTTCACTTGCATCCAACACAAAAATGATCTTTTTCCAGGTGACCAAAATGTTGGAATCACTGCATAGATTTTTGATGATAATAATAAACTTTATGTAAAGATTGCTTCTTTCAAATCATTTTGTGATGGGGCATTATAAACGTTCTCACTCATATCTGGTTATCAGATACAGGCCACTCAGTGGTGAGCTCTCCTCCGCTAAAGCACTGACAACAGAGCTGCTTTTTGTTTAGTGCTTTAGCTAACTTTGAAAAAAATGTGCACACTTAGCTCTCACTAAATTGATTTTATTGTAAAATAATTCCCATTTTTTTCAAGAAACTTTATTGAGCAAATGGAAAACATACAAAAAAACAAACAAACAAAAGACATATACAGAGGAATACAACACATGTAAACAACTAGGGGTTTTAACTAAGCAAATACTCACATTATTCACATTGTTTTGAGAGCCTCCCCATATTTTCCACCCTTGACTCTGATCAGCAAATGCCCTTTATTCTGTACCCAGAATGCATTGCTGTAAAATTACAACCTCTAGTTCTACATTGACAATTTAAAATCTGCTGACAAAATATTTGACCCTGTTGAGAGCCATATCTTGTGTTGCAGCATATGTTGTTATTATGGTGGGTATAAATGTGCTTTAGCATTAGCTTCCACTCAGTACCATGTTGGTGTATTGCTTTAGCATTAATTTCCATTAAATTCCATGTCAGCGTAGTGCTTTAGCATTAGCTTTGCTAAATACCAAGTTGGAGTAGGGCTTTAGCGTTAGTGGAACTACTGTTCATGGTTAGTGCTGTAATATTAGCGTAACCAGTCAGTGGATGCGTACCACTCCATGCATATTATGTCAAGCCACAAAGCTGACAGAGTACTTCTGACTATAACATAACAAATGTTCTGTTCCTCTCCACTGGAAATAGAGAAAAATCAAATAATGTGAAAAAGTTCTTCCAATGTGACACTGTTGCTTGTTCATGTTCTGCTCTGCATTTTAACAAAGTTAATTATCTGTGGAGCTCAAGTATCTTAGTATTTCATTTGTTATTGTTTGTGGGATGGACAGAGAGACGGGCAGACAGATCACTGCTTTGTTTGCGTAGATAAAAGGTCCTGCTCTCATCTGTAGTGGAGAAAAAAGGAGCTCTGCTGAAAAAGCAGAGTGTTTGGATTTAGTGCCCCAGTTTGGCACAAAGCTTTACCTTTGGCTATCACTTTTTGATTCGTGACCAAAAGAAAGGTGTCTGCAGATGTTAGCACGCTAAAAACAGTTTCCTTTACAGAGTAAGTATCTGGACTCAGCCTGTGAGATAGACGGTAAGAGCCAGGATATTCGCTGTTGCTCTTTCACATCAAAGGGAGTCGGCAGAGGAGGCTGGGGAACTGATTAGGGCATTTTCCGCTCAAATTCTATGGAGGTTTATCAGGCCCATTCTGCTGGGAGGAGACCCCCAGGGCAGATGGAGAACTTGCTGGAGGGATGAGATATCCCTTCTGGTCTTAGAATGCCTTGAGATCCCCCAGGAGGAGAGGGAGGACGTTTCTCTGGAGGGGATTGCTGGGTTTCCCTTTTCACTGTTCTTGGACCTTATGCCTCGGGGACCTGACCAAACAAAACGCGATGGATGGATGGATGGATGGATGGATGGATGGATGGATG
>NW_015115437.1:43125-47675 GCF_001443285.1 Poecilia latipinna
GATGGATGGATGGATGGATGGATGGATGGATGGATGGATGGATGGATGGATGGATGGATGGATGGATGGATGGATGGATGGATGAGCGGGCAGAAGCAAGGAAGGAAGGAAGGAAGGAAGGAAGGAAGGAAGGAAGGAAGGAACATACTGGTATTTGGATGGATCATGAATTTTGCTGTTTAGAATAAGTCAGAAGATGACTTTTACATTTTTACCAGCACTAATAGATCATTTAGAGGAAACATTATATTCCATCTGTAACTGAGGACACAGGATTTGCGTCCGTAGAAATGAAGTGTCTTGAGAAACCAGAAACGATCATTTTTGAAATCAGGTTATAGAGCGGATACATTTTGGAACACCGGTTTAATGTTTCCATACGGCTATGCAAGCCACTTCTTTTTTTTATTTTTTTTATTTTTAACGATGACCTTGAAGCTCCTTCTCTCTCTATGTTCCTCCCTCTCAAAAATGGCGCCATTCAGCAGGGTTGCCAGATATGATTTCCATCCCAAACATAATGTAAAATCCGTCCAACTCCAAAAAAACCCCCAGACCAAATCTCAACTTCTAATAAATATCATGTTAATTGAGCCAGGTATATATATATATGTGTGTGTAGATTTAAAATATTCACAGTGCTTTTTAATATCCTAACATCAATGTAACCAACTTCTATGAATGACTCATGAATCAGTGTCGCGTTCGGCCGATTTTAGGCATTTCAAAATAAATGAAAATAAGGAGTATAAGAACATTTTATTGAAATGTACAAGTTTTGTGCTTTTCTGCCACACAATTACAACTATTTCAAAAACAATTATCATTTAAACACTTTGTAAAGGCCTGCCTAATGTTGCTAAAAGAACCTAAAACTTTAATGCTGCAGTTTGGTTGGTTTTGTGTTTTTCACTGGCGGTTTTACATCATGTGGTGGGGAGGCAGACTTTATCTATAATTATTTACAAAACTACACAGCGTTCTTTTCCAGGTGAACAGGATCTAAGTCTGCTAAAATAATTGTTTAAGAACTTAAGGAAGGTGAAGCAGGACAAAAAAAAAAAAAATCATCCTTAATTTTTTAGGAATGTTTCACAGAAACATAATGGAAAATATTTTATTCCTGAAGTACAGACTCTCTGAACTGTCTCATACTCTCATTTGCATCTTGCTAGCTAATGTTCTGTTACTGTTCTTTTCCATTTCTCTGGATCCCTCGTCGCTGAATATCTGTGCCTTCACTGCTTACCATACATCCGGTCTAAAAAAACTCAGACCTCAGCCGCACTCCTCCACAAAAACAGGCTTATTTCTGCCAAAACATGTCTCAGAGCAGCTACAGCAAAAAGCTAGAATGTCAAAAAACAACAACAAAAAACCCCAAAACAAAACAGGGGCATATGCCAAAGGTTATCTTTGTGTCTCTCTCTTTTTTTTTTTTTAAAACAACAGTGTGATGTCATTTCCAAGCCCACATGAGTCAGGCAAACAACACATCACCTAACCTTTTGAAAGCATCTAAATACGCCCGTGCAGGCCAAGTCAGCATGAAAGCAGCTATTCTACAGTACGTGTAAATAGAGTGCCAGATTCACAGGTGACTGGACACTGCTGTCATTGTCAGAGAAAAATACAGCATTCACACACAGCTGACAGGCTGCTAGCGGAGCAGCATTGTTTCTGTGTGCGGCCGTAAGTCGTCAGAGTTAAATCATTTGCTGCTCGTCTGCTGTGAAAAGCAGGGACATGTTTACCTGCTGCAGCCGCTGTTCTTCACATAGGATGCACTAAGGCAGTCAGGTTGTTGTTTTTTGTTGTTGTTTTTTTTTTGTTATTATAATTATTTCAAAACAAAAGAGAATTTTTAATTGTGACACATTAATGACTGTCCTTTGATGTATTTTTTATGACTTTCATTGAATCATGTCTGACATCTGCATAAAATTTATATTCGGTGCAAGTCACAAAAGGCCAAATCCAACAGGAACATTAAATCCACCTTAAATGAAGAGTAATTCTGCTTAATGCAAACTGCATCCACTGCAGCACAGGAGGTAACACGAGGCACCAGGACTCTAGGGGGCACCAAGAAAAGCTGCCCCCTAGACTCTCTTTTTTATGGTGCCCCCATAAAAAAGAGAGTTCCCATGAAATTCACTTTTTATTTTAAATTTGTGAATTAAAAAAAAATTAGATTCTTTTTTTTAACTAAAAAAGTGTATTTTTTTTAATGTAATAAAATAACCTCCTACTAAAAATAATCTAAAATAATAATAATAATAATAATAATAATAATAATAATAATAATAATAATAATAATAATAATAATAATAATCTACACCAATATAGCTTCATTTGAAAATAATAACTCCCCCTCCTTCTCTACTGCTTGGTTTGTTCCTTTGCCCCATGCGGCACATTTCTAAAGCTGAGTTATGTTATAAAAACAATATCCCTGTTTTGTACCACTGCTGTGTAAGGAAAGCATACTTCCTTGTTCAGGTGGAGCAGTGGTTAGGTGTGTGTTGCTGTCCGTTATGAGGTGGAAAGAGTATTTAAGAAAACCAGAGAGGCACTTAGAGCAAAATTCTGTTTGTCACCTTACTCAGATCCCAGAATGCAACAGTGATCTTACTGAACCTGCTTCCTGAAATGACTAATATTCGTATATTATTTTTTCACCGACGAACAAATGTTTTTTTTTGTTTTTTTTTTGTCTCTCCTATTAAGAACTGTGACAAGATTATCACACGAGTCCAAGTTTACATTTGTTAGGAGAAGAAAAGTGGTGTTCACATTTGGCTTTAGGGCAGCCTGGGATGGCTTCCAGTTTTTCTATTTATCAAACATTTTCACTGCCAAAAGACAAAGGTAGGCTGTCTTTAAGCTACGTGACCTGTGGCTTCTGCACAACACGACTGCCTGGTGACATTCTGAACAGCATTTATTCTTGTAGAAACACGACTCAACAGGGAGAATTCTTTTTTTTTTCCCCCAGCAACAAATATTAGACTCCGCAGAGATGAATCCTGTATGAAACCAAAAGAAGCTTTGGCATGACAATGTGTTGGTGCAAAACTACTAAATGTCTCTGGTGAGACATGTTGTGTGTAGCATTACAGAAGAAGAACTTGGCAGCAAAACTAAAGTTTTAGTTATGTAACTATAGCTATCCATAGCTCCTGTCCTAATGGAGATATATAAAGTATGTTCATGAATTCACACACACAACACAAAACATCTGGAGTATTTCTTTCCCGAATGCTGCGTTCCTCTGTGCTGTGGAGACACAGGTTGGAATGATTGAACTAATCGTCATGACCCGGTTTGTTGGGTACTAAAAGGAACTTCAGTATTTTTCTCAGACTGATGTCTTGGTGTGATATAGATTCAGTTTGATTTGGGACCAAAACTCTAACATCTGTTACCTTTTCAGGTGGTCTCTGAACCCACATGGTTCATTGCCACTCATTTGTAAAACTTTTAGATTTTCTGTCTTGTATCACTTCCTGGTCTTTTACTGAAACATGATCATCTGGGGATCAAATTGTTTGCTCCAGTGTCAAATGCATAGTAAGGTGACCCTGGTGCCTCATTTCCTAGGTATGGTCTCTTCTTACACCATTGAAACATGAGACAGAATCAGAGTAGAGTGACAAAGTGACACCAGAACTAAGTAAGTAATGTTGCTTGATATTCGCAAAAAAAAAAAAAGAAAGAACGCTGACAGGAGTGAGTCTGACGGAAAAAAACTGAACTTGCAAACAGAAAAGTCACACTAACACGACTAATGACAGAAAAACAGATTCCCAGTGGGCTGATGAGGAGTAGTCATCACTGGATATTCAGAAAGATGAGTCTGGAGCTTCAGTTTGATCTAATCTGAATGTTTGCATAAATTAGCATGTTTTCAGTCACTGTAGTTACAGTATTTGATTGTATGTTGGACGATGAACCATTTTGGTGCTACAGCTGTTTTTTTCAAAATGGCAGTCTGTCTTAGCTAAGAAACTCTAGAGCTGAGTCATTTTCTTCTGACATGAATTGATCAAACTCCATAAGGGAACCTTACATTTAAGCAAAGACACATCTGTGACCAACTAAATACCTGGACTGTTGGAAATTGATAGGAGTCTGAGATTGTTATTGAATTTTCTCCCCTTTTTTAAATGGCTGTTATAAAAAAAAAACTAAAAAAAAAAACCTCACGGTATTGTTCATCTTTAAGCCATTTTTATGCAACCTTTGATATCTGCTTTTTGATATTGACCATGCAATCAATAAAGCGTTTCTACAGCGGCGCTGGTGATATTACTCAATTTTCACAGTTTGGTAATATTAGTCTTGCTAGAGCCAATCTATTGATCTGACCCGTTGGTACGAGCAGCGCTCTCTCTCGCTCTCTCTCGCTCTATCTCGCTCTCTCTCGCTCTCTTGCATACATACTGTAATTTTAGCACAGCAGCTTAGTCAGACTTTGCTATCAGAGCCAAAGTATTTTTTTATTTAAGAACACTGTAGTTTGCCAAGAGTAATTAGGCGAGATTACC
>NW_015115437.1:50978-51418 GCF_001443285.1 Poecilia latipinna
TCTCTCGCTCTCTCTCGCTCTATCTCGCTCTCTCTCGCTCTATCTCGCTCTATCTCGCTCTCTCTCGCTCTATCTCACTCTATCTCGTTCTCTCTCGCTCTATCTCACTCTATCTCGCTCTCTCTCGCTCTATCTCGCTCTCTCTCGCTCTATCTCGCTCTATCTCGCTCTCTCTCGCTCTCTCTCGTTCTCTCTCGCTCTATCTCGCTCTCTCTCGCTCTGTCTCGCTCTCTCGCTCTATCTCCCTCTATCTTGCTCTCTCGCTCTCTCTCTCGCTCTCTTGCATACATACTGTAATTTTAGCACAGCAGCTTAGTCAGACTTTGCTATCAGAGCCAAAGTATTTTTTTATTTAAGAACACTGTAGTTTGCCAAGAGTAATTAGGCGAGATTACCCCCTCCAACCCCCCCCCCCCCCCAACAAACCAAAAAAAAACAAA
>NW_015115437.1:51535-91112 GCF_001443285.1 Poecilia latipinna
AATTTGTCGGAATCGCCCCTCCCTCCCCCCCCCCCCCCAAAAAAAAAACAAAAACAAAAAAAAAACAGGTTTTAATTAAAGGAAGGCAGCCATGTATAGTTGACTTAAGTAAAGTGATTAAAGTCATTTCAAATGATCAACCGCAATTAATATTTTGGTTGAAATTAGTATTTTTGGAATTGCTTCCGAAAATGCCTTGGAAACTATAGTATAATAACAAAACAGAAAGTTTGCACTCCGTCACCTTAACCCTTTTGTCTTTTGCAGCTGTTCAGCTGAGAGATCTCATGATAAAGTCACATGAATAGCCATAAATAATACTTCCTGACATCATATATTTGAGACAGTTATGTAGGTTTAATGCAAAGCAATATGACGCTTCATTTGCCTGACTGAAGACTGAACACTAAGCAAACAAGTGAAACAGACTAAATGTCTGGTTGTTCCAAAAGTTTTATTGCGCTGAAATGAAAACAAGAAATCCTAAAAGTGGTAAATAATAAATAAAAAGGAAAAAGAGAAACTAAACCTCATAAATACTGTAAATTCTGACCAGATGGAATATGCCCAAATAGCTACACCTTCAAGTGCCTCTCATACACTGGATTGTCTAAATATGAAAGTGAGTTGTGATTAAAAACGTATTTATTCTCAGATGTTTGCCCAGTCTTATGAAAAATGAGTGGTGTGTGTGTGCGTGCGTGTGTGTGTGCGTGTGCGTGTGTGTGTGTGTGTAGGTGTGTGTGTGTGTGTGTGTGTGCGTGTGTGTGTGTGTGTGTGTGTGTAGGCTCTTCAAAGCTTTATTCCAGGTGAGTTCAGTCATGCTCGTCCCAGTAAGGGACATGCAGGTTACACTTTTTCCCTCTTTTCTTTCATTTTCATGGATTATTATTTTTGCTCCTTGATGAAATGCTTTGTTGTTCCACACATATGAGTGGCAGGTCCTAATACGCGTAGCAGCCACTGTGCCGAACGTTTCAGTAAAGCAGACTAATTGGAGCCCTGACGGCCAGGTGTGGACGAGTTGAGGTTGCTGCCAGGGCTTTGGCCACTGCAGCCAATCTTTCAACGGATTCTCAAATGATCATGGCGCACAGGTTTGAGGGGCTGGGGGGAGGGGTCAAAGGTCCTGGATGAGATAGCATTGTGCTGCCAACACAATAATGAACCACCTCAATGTCACAGCAGAACGTTGAGCATCTCATGCTCCGTTGCGCTCAATGGAAGACGAAGTTCCTCCTTGAAGTTCGTTGTCTTTGTTTACCTTTCTTAACGTCATCACGCAGATTTAACTGAATGTGAAAAGAGCCCTGTTGCAATGCGATGCCTTTGGTCAGTCCATTTTTTGCAGAGACTGCACAATCAAATACATTCTACCTGTCATAAAAGTGCTTGTGTCCCTGGGCAAGCATAAACTGTTCAGGAGTCTTCACGACACAAGCAGAAGGTGTTTCACAGCACACAGCGGTGCTCTGTGTGTCACAGAGAGGGAGCTTATGCTCTGTCACCTCCGGTCAACCACAGCCAGAGGTGACAGAGCCAACACTGAGCCTGTGGTTCAGGAACACTCAGAAGCATACACACAAATACATCAAATACACAGCAGAGATAGAGAGTCTCACTGTGACCTGAAGTGCAGAACAAGCACAGTGATGATACGGCCTTTATCAGTACATGCATTGTAGTATGTTAGTGAAACAGACTAGCTAAGACTGCTGATGTACTAGCATTGTCCCTGCTTGTACTAACTTTGCTGGGGGGAGGGGGAGGGGGGTTGTTGTTGATCCAAGTTGTAATGTCCCTTTTGGCATTAGAACTTTGATGAGTACTAAAGTGTCTTTTTTGCTGTTATGACTGGCTGAGTGCCGTAACAGAAACAGGAAACTGTGCCACAGGTAAAGGTACATAATATGAACATTTTTTAAAGATAAAGTTAATGTGTCTGTATCAGTGGCATAATGTAAATGCTGTAACCTTCCAGGTCCCAACCAGACTCTCCAAGTCTCTTAGCAGGCTTCCCTGTACACGATCACCCCTCCATCTCTTTGGCCCTTTCTTCCACCATACAAGCTCACATGGTTCTTGCTCCTTTCCAACTCTATGATTTTCAACAAACTCCCCAGTCATTCAACCACTTCAGTGCCTCTCAGGAAGCCATCCTTAACACCCTCGCTCCTCGCACTCTGTCAGCGCACTGGAAGAACTTCAAATCTCTCCACGCGGCTTATCAGCTGCATTTCCCTTCTCTTGACACCACGTCCATCTGTCTCTTCATTACTTATGCTGCAGAACCTTTTATTAGAAGCTCAGAGAAACACAGACATAAACCCTGATTTATACAGTATCTTGTTAGTCAGGCTGGTACTCGGTCCTCAAAATACCTTTCACTACCATCCAGACTTGATGCCATTGATGCCTTGTCAGGCATCAATTTTTTTTTTCTTCATGCTGGTCATGGGCAACGTCTGTCCATCTATATGTCATTGCCATATACTCATGCCTAAAAGAAAAACCTTCAGCTCTCCTCAGTCATTGCATCCTCACCCTGTGATTTTGGAATCTGTTTCTGCTAGCCTTCTTTGCCTTCTTACAGTGTTCAGAGTTTTCCCCAATCTCTTCCAGGCATAATCTTTCTATACATCCACTTCTTTCAGATATCTTCACTCATAGTCACTCTCATCTCCACTCTCAGGAGACTTGGTGTCTCTTTTCCAATCCATATCTTCCGTCTTGACTACTTTCCCAGCTCATATGAACTATCCTGGTGAAAACCAGACCCTCAGCTATTGAGAAACAGTCGCTAACGTTTGACTGTGACGTATGTCATGTGCCAGCTTAACTGTCAGATACTGCGATACCTTGATAAATAATCCAAATTGGGAGTTTGTTGTATCTTGTCCCAATGCTTTAAATGCTTTGGTGTATTTTACATCATTGTAGTGATATAATTTGCTATAGACATGCTAACCATGCTAATGCTAGTGCTAGGCATGGTTGCTAATGCTAAAGGCCTGTGCGTCTTTTTAAAAGGCCAAAGTTAGTGCTACAATCAGAGATGTTGGTTTTAAATTTTATTTAATTGAAAATGCATGTAGTCCAAAGATACAACTCATGTTAAAGCTACTATAAGCTGATTTTGGTTTAAATAATAGTGTTGGTTTGTTATAAATTAATTAATTTACATTGTAGAAGCAGCTGAAAGGTAAAATGTTTTAAGATGCCTTATTTGTAATTTATTCCAACGTTGATTTTGATTGATTTACTTTATGCAGTGTATAGGGTTTGGATATGTATATATGTTAAATGTATGTCTAAAGTTCCCTAACTACGAGCAAAGTAGAAATCAAAGTGGAAATCAAATTTCTTGTTTGTGTTCAAAAACCTGCAGAATAATTATTTATCTTCCCTTTGGGATCAATAAAGTATTTTTGAATTGATTTTGAATGAAGCTGATTCTGAGTCCGTTTTTAAAATTTTCAAAACACATCGAGAACTTGAGTGTTTTAAACTGCACTTACTGTTGGTTCCCTTGGAAACCAACACCACCAGATCAAAACAAACAATTAACCTCCAAGGACACTTTGGACTTCTCTCACAGGTGAATGGTAAGTTTCTTTTCTGTTGTTGACAATCTGTAGTTTACAGAAGAAGTGATGTAAACCTAGGTGTAGTTTGTCTTTAATGTAAAAAAGAATCATGTTACTATTACCTGTTATTGTTTGTTTTCATCCCTGAGTAAAGTTCAAACTGAAGTTCGTTAAAGACGATTTGTTTCGTAGGAGAGAGTATTCGATTTCACTTTGGTGCCTCTTTTCGCACTTTTAGTCTTTTTCTTTTCTTCTGTCAAATTCGTTGTAAAGCAAGACATGTTGACTTTTGAAATAAAAAATTGTTTATGTATAAATCTTCTGGAAGCATATTGTGATTGCTGTCTCTGACTTGTGCCTATCTGTTCCAACCAGTGCTAGATCAAACATGGAGGACTTTCTGGTAAAAGACAACAAGAAGACGACCAGCCCAATGATGTATTTACCAGGCGTAAGTTGTTCTCAACTTCTTCCTTTATCACTGTTTTTGACTTGTGACGAGCTAGCAAGTGCAATGATTACAGGTGTCCAGTATCGATCCAATGCAAAGTACATACAGGATCAAATACCAATACAGGAAGTTTTTATTATTTGAGTTTTATATAGGAACAAATTTCTCACCGTTAGGTGTTGTTGTGTTTTGTTTTTTTTTCTTTAAAGTATTTTGTATAACCTTTGGAAAATATATAGGTGTCTACAAATAATTTAAACTAAAATTTGCATTTTTCCTAATAAAGGGCAACAAAATATCATTTGAGAACAAATCTAAAATCCATTTTTTAACAAGGATCCTCAAACAAGAACATTGAGATGAGAGGTGATAAAAATCCCAATCCACGTGTTTTGCAAATCACGCCTTTTGGTACAGCCAGTGGCAGATAATGTCTGTTATTCTGTTTATTTGGTTGAGGAGACCGGTCCGTCAACTGATAAAACTCCAAATTGCCACTTTGGTTAAAATCAAACCAAAAAAACAAACAAACAAAACAAAAAACCTCCAAAAAAACGAAACAAAACAAAAACAACGCAAGGCCAAGTGGAAAACTGGATTGTTGTGTTTTAAAATCAGTGGTTAAATATGTAGATAAGGCCAGGATAAATGGTAGCTCATGTCTAAAACAAATAACATTTACCTTAATTAATTAAAATAACTCAAATATTTTTTTAACTAAGATAATGATTTAAAATGTTAAGTTTCTGTTTTCTACTGATGAACATCAGAACTCAGGAAGTTTGATTCAAAATGAGTTTGATTGATGCATTTTATTTTCTAATTTCTTTTTTCCTTAAAGAAACATAGTCTGTCATTTGTTGGACAATGCTAAGGATACTGCAGTAAAAAGGAATTTCAACTTTTAACAAATCCTCACGATTACATGTACATGTATGGAATTTTGTTGTAAGGCTCCAATAAAAATAAAGAAATTAATGTCATGGAGATCACCTCAAAACCTAAAATACATTTAAAACTATTGAATCTGGACTGAATTATTGCAAAACAACGTAAAAGAACTTTAATCTTTTGAGATGTCTTCATTCTGTTTTGTGAATTCAACATTCTACGACATTTCTCTCACTGTTCGCCCTGATTCCATTCCACAGAACTCTACTGGCGCCCACCTGAACGTAGTTCATGATGAGAGTCTGAGCAGAGCCGGTGACACTAAAGGTGATCAGCTCCCCCATCCTGAAGAGAACCAACAGCTTTTTGAGAGCCTTCCCACTTTGCCTAATAAGCTCGCCTCCAAACGCGGGAGGAGGACGTACATCTGCGACCAGTGTGGGAAGACGTTCCGGAGGAAAAGGCGCCTGACGGTCCATCTGCGGAGTCACGGCGTTGAGAGGCCGTACAGCTGTGTCCAGTGTGGGAAGAGTTTTATTCAGAAGGGGAATCTTACAGTCCATCAGCGCATCCACACCAGAGAGAGTTTACCTCAGGCCTGAACTGGAGGGAAGTTTATCAGAACCTTGTCATCAACGTACATCGACCACACAATGTGAAATGTACATTTGAACTTAACAGCTTAAATAAAATTAATTGGGAGAGCAAAGTAAAGTTGCAGTGATTTGTCGATTTTCGTTTTACAAGGAATCAAACGACAGACGCGCTCACGTAGCAAATCCAGAGCAAGTATGGTTCTGAGAATGTCGTTTATTGTTTTGTTACGTAATTACTGCTGGGTCTTTTTCCTACAGACCAATACTCTTTATTTTATCTATGCCTATAGGCTTAGAGGACACTCTGTCCAGTAACCCGGTGGTCAGTTTTACCTCTTTCTGCAGTTTTCAGTCCATGCTGTTGTTTAACTTTAAGAAACAATGGTGAAACTTTAAACTGCTGCTGTGCAAGTTACTCAACAAGGTGTTGCTAAGTAACCAAAGAGTGAGTGAGTAATGGAGGGCTCATACCAAACGCGTTACCTGCGTTTGTCCCACATGTGCAGCAGAGGGCGCAGTAAGCGAGTTCTCAGTGTTTTGCCAACCTCCATAAAACAGAATAAGTCAATAGAAAAAGATCGAGGTCAATAGCCTTCATAAACATAAAAAAAAATCTACTAAGCAATTTATTGCGAACAACCATTAAAATAAAAATAGGCTGTTTGTCAGCTGATCAAAATTTGAGACCATAACTCAGAAAAACCCCCCCCCCCCCAAAAAAAAAAACCATGAAAGAGAAATAAAAATGTCAAGAAAGGAGTAATGAGTAGCTGCACCGTTCTTGTTAGAGTAGCAGCATCTCAGAGAACTGGATGTGGGGTTGTAGCATCTACATGACACTCTGAGGGCACCGCAGTCCACTGCCTGTTTGAAAAAGGCCTTAAGACATTTATTTTTAGCAAAATGTTTGGTTCATTTTCTTACATACTGGTTTTAATCTCTTTTATCTGTGCATCTATTCATTTATTTAATTTTAATTCATGTTTATCCATTACAAGTGCAAGTTTTGTTCCTGTTTCCTGCCCTTTGAGATTTAAATATTTAAATGGCATTATAAATAAAGTCTATTATTATTACTGTTATAATTTTAACATTCCAACAACAATTCACCTTCAGGTGAAGGAAATGCCACATCATCGTACCGACTCTGCCAACAGCTGTTTGGTAGTCAAAAACGTTCCCTGAAGTTCTACATAACTTCATCAAAACTGAGCGAATTTTCAGTCATTTGATTTGACAAGCGGTTTTTCATCTTGCAGTGAATACGAATGCGACACACTCCAACGTGTGTCAGCTTCGCCAGCTAAGAGAACAGCCAGTTCACGGGAAGAGGATGACTGAGTGATTTTGTGATAAATTGGATAGAAATGCACAGCAGCTGGATCCAGATTGACAGCTCCAAGTCAATGAACACCCAGGTATAGAGGTGTAATATCTCCTAAGAGTCTATTTTTCTGACTGACAGACAAGTTCAGCCAGGTTACTGTTTTCACAGCGCAAGGCAGTTCTTCAACCGTGCAGAACTTGGACCCACTGAGGGAAATAAGGAGAGACGCTGCTGTCAAGCTGCTGTTTGAAGAATGAACACACAAACATTAAGAGTAAGACTGAGTGGAGGGAAGGGGGGGTTGGTGGTGGTGCTATTTGGAGAATCAGTGCAGATGCATTGACTGACAATCCCCCGCTAAATGGTTTTGCAGCACAATTATTGCTTTACAAGCTGTATTTTCTCCTGTGAGCAGCGTTATGCTGTTCACTGGATCGATTAATTTCATATCTAATGATATCTGTGCGCGCTGAATGCTCAAAAAGTTGCAGGATTTCAGAGTTCCCAGAGGAACTGCTGTAAATCACAGAGACTTTGAGGAGGAGGCCAGATTACAGAACATCATGGGACGACACAGTTCGTTAAAACAAATAATTACAGGAATCATTAATAAACTTTTCTCTGCAACTAGGAAAATAAAAAATCTAAAACATTGGAACGAAACAATATTAACCAAATGATGTTGGCTTAAGCTGAATAGAAAGTCTTGCAAAAGTATTTTTTACCATTTCAATATTTTATTGATGAGGATGAGTTAAGCTACGACATATAACCCTTAGGGGGAAAAAAAGTGTTTTTTTACATATTTGTTAAAACTGTAGCAATTTATTAGACAAATAATCTACAGAAAAATTATCCACGTCCTCCCAGTGCCCCTGCAGTGATCTGCAGAAACTGCACCACTTCCAATCAAAAATAAAAAGTCAGAGACAGCTGATCGGTGTTGTAAGTCAAGCTTGTGTATGCACTGCTCATTGTGTTACCGTTCCAGGAAAACTTTACATCCTTCGTCATCCGTAGCCATGCTAACTAGCCTTAGCATTCCTGATGGTTCCAACTGTCGGGAAGACGTTGTAGCACAGCAGAGAGAAAAATGGGGCAGTTGAGATGAGCGTGTTCACAAGCATGACTGACAACGCTAAGACCCTCCTCCTGGCTCTGATTGGTTGTTTCTAACCAACCGGTGTGTTTCTGTAGTTAGCACTTGGACCAATGGGAGAAGGTAGAGGAGCTCCATTTTTTTCACAGGTTCTCTGGCTTATCTTGTTCTGTCACGACATAACAATAAGTTTAACAAATATGTGAGAAACATATATTTTTTTTTAAAATAAGTTACGCACTGTAGCTTTAATAGACTTCTGGAGCACCTTGTTATTTGAATTAGGTGTAGGGAAACTGAGACACATCTAAAGCTTGACGTACAGTGAGGCCATGAGGACCAGGTGTGGGACAGGCTGGTCAAAGGTCATGTTCATGCAGAAGTCAATTGTGACCCAAATCCAAATTTCTTTGGCTGCATGCGACCCACATCCAGCTTATTCAGTGCAGCCTGAAGGTCCCTCTTCTAATCTTTTCATCCCAAAAAAGTCAGATTGGTGCCACGTTCACATGTGGAGCTACATCAGATATGAATCCGATTGTGGTTTTAGTGTGATGAAATATGGAAAAAGTTATTACTAGGCAATGTAAATCTGTGCAGTTTTATTCAGTTTTCTCAGCAAACAACTCTCAACCTTTCAACTATCACTTTTCCTCTCATGCAATACGACATTTAAAAGAGTTAGACCACTGACTGAGTACACTGAGTGTTTTTTTTTTTCTTTTTTCTGTTTCTTCAGACTGGTTTCTACATGACTGGAATATCTTTCTACACAGCTAGTAAAAGATGTGACCATCCATTGGAAACTGCTGTGTAGATCAAAGAGCTCTGCATCAGTGTTGGACAGTGAAAATGATTAGTCCATGCCCAGTGGCTGTCTTAACCTCAGTGAAGCTGGCTTTAGTAGGAGACTTTTTTTTTCTGCTTCACTGCTTTCCATCCCATCTCATGCAAGCACAGCTTTTTTCAGCCCCGATGTCGGACTGGAAATTGTTCAGAACGAATCGCCAACAACCTTCCAACCAGAAGCCCCGAAACGACTCTCAATGCCAGGCGGTGCAACGGCCAAAGCTAAAGTTCTTTATTTCTTAACTGACCAAATGTACAAGGCAACATATTTTGCATTTGAAGTTTTGAAAAAAAAAATCCTGCAGCGCAAACTGTCACAGCGCAGCAACATTCTCACCCACTCGAGTGCGGCAAGGGTGAGACTTCTGGTTCAAAGAGAGACGGGCTGTCAGGCTGTCAATCATCTCTCGGTCGAATGAAAGATCAAAAGGCAGATCAGACGACTCTGCTGTTTTGAGCCGAGCGTCGTTTCGCTTCGGAACAGTTTTTGCCTTTGGTGCTGTGTGCTGTCTTATCGCCGCCCCTCCAGATCATTATCATCGCCGTCCCCGGCTTCGCTGCTGTATGACACTTGTGGTCATGTTAGGTGTTCAAGCTGTGAGGGGATCTATGCCTTTCTTGATTGGCCTCAAACCGCAAACTGTGACCGATTTGCTAGCATCATCGTCAAAGTTCTGCTCTTTTCCCAATTCACTTGGGCCTCTGGTAATTTACTCCCGTAGAGGTTCAGGACTACAACCTGTTTTGGGGGGCTGGATGAGAATTCCTTCACAGGAACGATGTCAGTTCAACCAAAAAGGCAGATAAAACACCGCGCTAAAAAACAACTAAAGTTAACCATTGAAGTTAGTCATATATATTTTGCTTTTTAGATTCGAATACTGTGCTTTTGGAATCCTTGCTTACTGCATCTTGCACATAATGTGAAGAGACAGCACTGGGTGCAACAAGCCTCAGGTTGGGCTTTGATCAAAACATCAGAGAGCGATGCTTAGGCAGGTATTTAGATTTTTTTCTCTTTTAACAGACTCTCCAGTCTGTTAATCATGACTTTAAGCCATTTTTTCACACCAATAAACTTAATGGCTCATGATTACTCTGATTTGTGTCGAACGTCTAGAAACACCATCGATGAGTTCTTGCTTTCAACATTTAAAGAAAAGCCTTATCTAGGCTTGTTTGAGCATGTGGATTGTAATTTTCATGTCTGCTGGTGGTGTGCAGATTGGTTACACTCTGATGGTGGCATAACCAGGTAAGACCTGATCACCTTTTTCATCTAGTCAGTTGTCATTGTTACTGTGTTTCTATACCTGGTAGTCTGGTAGACTTGGTTTGACTGGGGATCAATGTTTCAACACTGGTTACATTTTCAGGTCCCGCTTTTCGATTTAAACTGAACATAAAAACAAAAAACAAAAAATCTGTTCCTCCCTCTGTCCAGTGGTGGCGCTGCACCATGAACCACTGAAGGAAACAACATGAAAACCCCTGAAGAAGATACTGAACACATCTTCCTTCACATATGGTGTAGCGTGAAATGGTAACAGTTGCAGACTTTTTCTTTTGTTTTTGTCAAACGACCATGAGCCATTTCTCCCACTAGCAATAGACTCGCATGTTTGTTATTGTTGTAGTTACCCAGAATACCCTGCTGTTCTTAACTTCCTGATTTTGGCGCGTTCTCTGGTCCGCTTGGTGTTCCCGTGTGCTTGTTAGCGCCAGAGTTCACATCGACCTAGGTTTCTTAGCAGACCAGTTTTCGTTTTTGTCAGAGTTTGATTACGCAGTCACACCTCCCCGAACCAACCGGACTTGCTAGGCAAATGAGCACTGGGTGCATTTGATTGTTACAGACTCCTAAGTTCTAGTCCCAAAATTAAGATTTTTTACACAGAATCTTCTGGAAAGTGCTTACACTTCATCAGACATACTGCACTGGTTCAGTGCACTGGATCACCGCCGTGTCAGACCAGAAGAGAACGGTCTTAATAAAGTTCATTTATTATCATTCCAGCAGGTGACGCCCTGGTAGCAGGGGGATATCTCTTCATGTACAGAACCATCATCCTCTTTTTACCATGAAAAACAGAATAAATTGAGGAAAGAGAAGGACAACAGGAGCAAGCAAAAAAAGAACTAAACACTTTATTTGCCATTTGTTCTGGTTATTGTCTCCCAGCTCCCACCGCAGCACCACGCTAATTCCCCAACCTTCCTGTCGACCTTTAGTTCTGTTTACACTCCGACACACTGATAGGCACGTAAAGATAAAAAATCGACACAGAAAGTCAGTCATTTAAGAAAATAATAACAGCTACTCAAGCCGGCCACAATTTGTGCTCTTTGTTATAATCAACTGTTATTTTTTTTCCTGCGGTCTAATGTGACAGATGAGCAAAACTACAGCATACTTACAAAATAAACTTTTACTTGGTTTTAAAATTTGTTTAGAAGTAAAACCCTGAATTCAGCCAAACAATCATCCTTCATCAAAGAGAATCTGTCAACATGGCAGGAGGTAGTTCTCAGCTGTCTGGCCCTTTATGGGAGGAACAGAGAGAAGGAAACAATAGGTGATAGAAAGATATGCAAGATGAAGTTTTGTTTCAACCCTTTGATGGAGGGGCCTTTTGTTTACAACTAATGCCTGTCGATGCAAACTGAACACATACCAAGGATCATATTGGAAGCACTTTGCTGTCATCTGGCAGCTACAGGAACTGGGACAACACAACAACACTAAGACATTCAGCTACTGAGGAACTACTTAGTCAATTAATTTAATTTCAAAGTAATGAAAAGCTATCCAGCATTTAAAATTCTCAATATTAACATGGGAATGAACAGAGTGACATGTGAGAAACAAACAGGTGTGTAGGAACATAAAAATGAGCTGATAAACACGACAATTGCAGCCACTTCAGCGCCGACTTCACTGTGGTTCATGAATTTTTCACCGCCACTCTTACCCCCCGTGTACCCATTTATAAGAATCAGGGTTAATTCATCCTTTCTCCTTTACACATTGGAACCGAGATGATCTCTTTTTTTTCTTTTTTTTGTGGCACAAGATGCAGTGAACCTTTGACTTCAATTTCCTGGAGCTGGCAGAGCAAAATTAGAAGAATGTTTCAGCGGAGTGCACTGCTCCCTGGCCTCCATTGTGAAGGCTAAGATAAAAGGTGGGGAGGCCTGATGTAGTTACTGACGGATGACCCCTCATCATTTAGTCTGCCCCGCCACGGCACCAGAGGTGTGGAACCTTGTCATTGGAAAAGCTTCATCCATTCACCAGAAAACACGAAGCAGAGCAACACACAACACCATGATCCAGCTATATTAAAATAAATATGCCTGTCATAAAAAAAAAAACCCGGGAGCTAAATATCTTAAAGAAAAGCACTGATGATCATTGAGAAAATGCAGCAGTGTTTAGGTGATTAGATATAATTCCATCAGTGTTAGCTGCTGTGAATCTGTAGCTTATAGCATTGAACAAAAATAAATGCATAAATGTTAGGATTCCTATAATAAATGTTACAGATTATTTACAGTAACTATTTTTTGGGTAGACATTAAAGATTCATCTAAATGATTTGAGAACTTAGAGGAGCCTCAAGGCTTTGTTACATTATGATTTACTGTGCAGTGCTCTGTGTTTCAGCCGGATGATTATTTGTGTTGCGCAACACTCTGACTTCCACTGATGAGCTGTGGTTGACGAATGCTAAGTGCTGTTAGCAGCTATGGAAGTAGAGAGAAGAATTGCTGGAACCAGTTTTAGCTACACAGAAAACAAAACAGCCCAGTGGCAGACTGGAAAACAGAACTGGCTTTCCCCAATACCACATCCTCGATGCTCCGCCCTTTTTACCTATGATTATTACTAAAATCTGCCTTGTTATAAATAGAAGAGGAAATTCATTTTGGCTAACATTACGTGTACTTGCTGATCGACGAAAGTAATGACATGGAGAAAAAAAAAACACCTTAGAAATATTTAAAAATGCTTTTCCCTACATCAAACCTGAAACTGAAAAAGAAGTGTAATGTTAAAGGCATTGCTTTTTACATTTGAAGGTTAATTTGAAATGTTTTATTCCTCATTTGGTTTTGCACTTTAAAAAAAAGTTCCATATTTGTTGTTACTTTATTTGTCCCCTCAGAAACCTTTTCCTTGTACCAAGATGGGAGAAGAATATTTAAACACAAACACAGAAACAATCACAGATTAACTAAACAATAAAAACAATCTATGAAATATCAGAACAAATATCAAGTACAGGTCTCAAGTTTTCAGTTCAATCTTGAGACTAAAGTAGTTTTCTTTTAAGAAATAAAATATTTTCCTTAAACAAATTAACTGAATTGTTTTTACTAGCATTTTCTCTTTTATATATTTGTTTTCCTAGCTTAAATAGACATTTTTTTGTTTGATTACTCAATTAATCAGAGCAATAACTGACTACTCACTGACTAAAATAACCGTTTGCCACCGCCGCAGTCGACGCTGTGCAGTAAAGCTTTAGCTTCTCAGCCTTCCTCTTCCAGCCACTGTTGGTTTAAACTTCCACTCCTCAGCTGAGAAGTGAACGGGGCAACAGTCTACCGACATTTCAAACAGCTTCGGTGTTTCATTAGCTTTTGATAATGGAATTAAACTGGGGATTAGTTTACAGGCTGTCTGACAGCGTGGCCCCTCATGTCATTCGCCCTCGGGGACCAATTTTTCTCAGCTCAGAGCGGTCTTGCTGCGCCTCGGCTTGGACTGCTGCTCTGGCAGGAGGCTGCCTTCCTCTCCCCTGGTGGATTGGTCATAGTTTCTTCATCCATTATGTTGCTATTTGCCACCACCCCCTGCTGTCTGTCAGTGGTATGAAACAATTAGCAATCAATGAGATCCTGCTGTCAACAGGAAGTTGACTGCAAGACATCCATCATACATGTTAGAGAGGGGGAAAGCATGGAATGTCTTCTGAAAACATTTAAAATTAAAAGCATGCAATATTTCTGCGCTCCATCCATATGCATTTTTTTTGTAGTTTAATCTGACAAGAAGCAAAACCTTTTCAACTCTGAAGAGAGAGAATACTTTAAATAAATGCAGATGGCTATTTTTTTTTTTTTTGCGAGAGCAGCTATATGCCATATTTATTAAGTTGTTGTTACGGGAGGGGATGTGTAGGGAAATAAAGTGATGAAGGTGAAAACGGAGACCATTTTAATGAAGTTTTATATAAGGGTACGGCATCCCATGATGCCGTCTGCTTCATGCAAGTCAGTCAGACATTAAACAGCTCCTTGGTCTTTCAGTCTGGGTGGGCGGGCTCACTGGGTCTGCATACGCACATGTCACAGGCTACAAGTTGAACTTTTCTTTACTTTTTAAAAATTAGATCAAATTCTGTGTCGTAGCAACTTTTACAGCTTTTTTGTAACATTTTATTTGAAGGGGTGAGCATAAGACTGACATGACACTGTCATGAACATGAAGGAGTCTTTATGAATGGTTATGACTGTTGTCATGAAGTGTCATTCAGTAAATAATGACACTTTTAATGTAAAGTTGTACTAAAAGTTCCATTAAATATGCATTGAAAGTGTCAGCTTTCAATGAAGCTAGGCCAACTTCTTATTTTTGGGAGTTGTGCAAAACAAAGGGTTGTATGCTGTTCACGTTAACAGATTTTTTTTGCATTCTAACTTGTAGCAACTGCAGACTTTGTTGTTGTTGTTTTATTTTATATGACAAACCATTGCAAAGTAACATTGCAGTTAGTTGTGAGGTGCTAGGTTTATATCGACTCTTTCCTCTTTCAAATGGGAAATATAACATTGTTCAGTGAGATTGTTTGTTTTATATGGGGTTTGAAAGCAATTGGTTTCAATGGATTTTAGAGTAAAGGGGCTACAGATGAATACTTACCATAATGCTTACCATATTTTGATTTTTTTTTTTTTTTTTAGCAAACCACAAAGTAGTTCCTTCCAGTTCACAATTTCACACCAGATTGTGTTGGTCTGTAAAATTAGCAGTGGAACTGGTCATGAAAAGTTGAAAAGCTCGGAGCAGGTGCTGTAGGTTTTTTCTTCCTCCAGGTAGCTCCATTGGAATAAGTCCAACAAATTTTAGTCTGAAGTCTTAATTTTTTAGTTTCTCCTCATTCTCAAACACATCAGGCTCGAGCAGCTTGACACAATCGCTGTCATAATCCTTGTGTACAGTTGCCATAGCTACATGAGTGTCCCTTTGTTCTTTAGTCTTGTGACAGATGGACTGTCCTCAATGAAATGTATTCATTGTTTTCTCCTCTTCACTCTGACTGAATAGAACCCGTCTTTGTGTCTGTGCCCAATGTGCATCACCACCAATAGAGAGCATTTCTTTAAACCTGTCATGGGTGGGCTGGTGTTGAGTGGCAACTTTATGGCTTAATAATTGAAACTATTAAAATATCGAGTTTACACATGTTGCAAAATAATTATTTGGGAAGATCCTTCCAAAGGTCTGATGATATAATCGGTATCCGAGGAGATTTAGAGGCATCGGTAGCATATGGGGATGATGATGATGATGATGATGATGATGATGATGATGATGACCAAACAGCAGGTTAGTCCTAGCAGATGTGTGTCACTGTAGTAGTGCAGTAAAACTTGAGTTGCCTAGCCTATAACATAACGTGACTGTTGAACACAGTCTGCCTGGTTGACATGGCAACATTTAAAAATTGTCGGCTGATTGTCATAACCTGAGAGACCACACACAATGCTAAGCAATCTTAGCTACAAAAAGTTTGGTTGGACAGTTTGTGGTGTCCAGTCACACGGCAGGAGCATCACACCACGCACGAACTGATTTCATTCACTGGCGTTCAGATGTCAGACGGGAACGCTCGCAAATCATCTTGAGACCAAACTGGAATTCAGAGTAAACAAATATGGCTGACCAGGATGAAGCAATGGTGATAGTTTTTGAACTACATTTAACAGAGAAAAAACAATATAAAGATGTCTTCGACGTCCACCAGACTTTCTGGTGCACCGTGGCGGTTGTTTGGTCTACTGTGTATTTTTTATTCCCCTCCATGTTTCCTTCACATTGCTTTCTGATTGGATACACGCTGCGTTCTCGTTTGTCCCAATCGTGCTCCTTTCGTTCCAGGAACTGGTTGATATGATGTGCAGGTCTCAGCTCTAGGTTCCCTGCTCTGATGACTGTGTCTCATTACAGCAGCTGTCTGAGGGCAGTGATGGTGTCTCTTCTGGGAGAGGTCCTTGGATGTCAGGATGCTCTTTAGCTTTTGATCAGGACATGATTGATTTAGAAAATATGAGATTATTGGCCTCTGATAAAAACTCTTCTACTCAGTCATATTACCAATAGGGGCCTATGGACCAATAGGGGTCCCAAATCGGTGATTCCTTGAGCCAAGGATTGTGTGTGGAAGGGGGGCCGACTAGCCTGGTAAAAACCAGCCCCTTGTTCTATGCTTTGTTTCATACAGGTGGTCTGGATTCTTGGCTATTGAGAAACGATTGCTTGGGGGAAGCATGAACTCTGTTGAAGTTTGAAACGATTTAACCTAATTTTACCCAATTGCTGACGTTTGGCTGACATACCTAACGCACCAGGTTGATGAAGTTTACCAGAAATTGCACGTGTTGTATGGAACTCCATGTGGATCAGGGCTGCATCTATGCCAGCAATAAAGTGTCTCATACATTCCTCTTGCTCCAGCATTAATTGCTCAATATTTGTAAAAGTGGTCAATGTGGACTTAGTGTTTCTGTCCACTTCCTCCTCTGGCATTGCCCAGTGCAACTACAGCTCTGTATAGGCAGTTGTAAAACATTTCCAAAACACCACAGAAAATCAACATCATTCTTTGCTTTGATTAAATTTATGGACCAACCAGACCTTTCTGAGTTACATCCCAGGTGAGTTTTGTCTGGTTTTTCCTCATCGTCCTATATAAATTAAACTGGAGATTCTTAATTTCCCTGAGGCATGAGCATGTGCAAGAACAGTGTCCAGGACGGACTGACAGGCGTTAGGAGTGACAGCTGGAGGTTCCACATTAAGAAGCCTCTTGCCATAAATGCCAGGACAGAAAACCCCTTAACACACTTTGATAAATAAATTCTATGAACAGCATTATTCAATCAGAAAACATAAGTTACCAATTTTCTTCCATTTTTGAAGTAAACAGAAACCCTTCCTTTGAGTGTGTGTTCTTGACACACTAATTGACGTAGCACGGTGGAACACCGGTGCAATGAAAGCACACTTAACTTAGTTTTGCAATCCCTCTGGGGTGGTCAACGTAACATAATAGAGCGCCGGCTGTGTGCTCTGAGGCTGCACTAACGCATCAAACACAGAGGTAATTCATTGCAATTAGAGGCAACTCATTTAGGTAAGCAATGCCGGCGCAAGCCCTGAAGAACAGCTATCTAGTCAAAGACATCAGGCAGGTTTTCTGAATCTGAGGGGATAATTTATATTAACAAAGACAGGTTGCTTCAAAGCAATTTGAGACAAGCATTTCCAACAACCCGAGTATTTAACATTATTTGACACATTTGTCTTTGCGTCTCACTGGGAGTGTGTGACTGTTCTTTGGCAGCCCAGATGGGGGAAATCAGAAGCAATGCCATCTTTAGCTCTTCTTTGGGGGGAAGTAAAGTATTAGTAGCACAATATTATCGGCATGGTATCGGTATCGGTCGATATTAGCTGTAACATTTAAAATCGGACATTGGCCATTCCGTCAAAATAATTCACAGATATAAATTTTATATGACAAACCACTGATAATGATGTCTGCAGCACAGCACAATGTCAGATTTGCACTGTTTGAGTGATGTCATTGTCCTAGAGAGCAAATGTCATGAATAAATTTGACAATAAACGTAATGGAAGTTGAAAGTGTTGCATCATTTTTAGCATTTGCATTTGGTAGCAGGCTAAATTCACAAAGATAATACAGTATTTTAATTCCACAGAAGAGTAGGTATAGCAAAAGAATATCATTGTTGGTTGTTGGCCAAATAAGTTTTAGTATATCGGCACATGGACCAAAAATTCAATATCATGCATCCCTAAGCTTTAGAGTTCCCCAATCGTCCCGTTAGAGAAAATGGAGGGGAAAACGATTTTTGATTTTTTGCTAAAGACAAAAGCGAAATCCCACAACCACTAAAATCTGAAGCCACTCCATTTTTGTTTTATATTTTGTAAAGAAGTCGTACTCATGTCATCTTTATGTGTTTTTCGTGATTGGCTTTCAGTGTGAAACCGACAACAAAGCAGCTGAAAATGCAACAAATGTTGCAATTTTGGTTCCCGATCAAATCTCGTCTGCTGCACTATCAGGTGTGAAAACCCCCTGAATGATTGTAAGAGCGATTCTGCTCTGTGCGTTGCCTATAGATGTTGTGTGTATTTGTGTTGGCCTCATAAAGAATATAAACAAACAGATGTAGTATGTTTCAAAGAAACTTTTTAGCAAACTTTTTAACTTGGTATACTTATCTACTTAGTATGAAGGACTTTTCAGCCAGTTGCTTCTTCCACCATGGCTTCCTCCGTCTATATGACCATCCACTTTCTGCATCTGTTCATGAACAGAAGTTGTTTGTGAAGCCTGAAGAAATTTCTCTTAGGTGTTCCCATGCCCCATTAACTAGAGAGATTTAGAGGGGTGTACTACATCTAATTATGGTCTGATGAAGACCTCTGCGGAGTGACTGGTGGCGTGTAGGTTTTCCTTTGTCAATATGTGTTTCACAAGAAGAGACAAGCGCACATATTTACAGACAACCGCTGAGTCGTCCCACTGATTTCTTCAAAGCCTGAAATCCCTCTCTGTCAAAAGTATTGAGCTTTTGTTCTGAAATGGAAAGGGTGAAGCAGGCTTCCCATAGGTAGCCACCACCAGGAGCTGGCAGATGGAGCCTGCAGCTGTTCTTAGGTAGGAGAGCGGGCTGGAGATTGGCTTGCATTCCCTCTGGACCAAGCCCATCTCAGCGGGGAATTCACAGCCGGGCCTATTCGCTTTGGCAGCCTCTCAGTCTCGGAGCTGAAAGTTCACAAGTCTGCACTGTAATGTTTCCTCTCTGCGCCTTTTTTCTCCCTCATTTGAACCTGAGCAGTTCTCCAGAAAGTCTGCAGGAGGAATGAGCGTTTTGGTCCTACTGATGCAAAAATGTATATGGATTTTTGTGTGTTTATGCACATGCCTCATCAAAATCTTAAGACCGGGGAAGAAATTATGACAGACAAAAAAAATGATAGGGAAGAGTGATTAAAAACTGTCACTTCCCTATGAATAGACACATGGAAAAATGAAGATACTACTGTACTGAACCCTATTGAAAACCTCCTGGTTATTTTACCAAATATTGATTTCTGAGCTCTAACTGAGTTCAAACATTAGTTTTGTCGTTTCTAAATGAATATGAATTTGTTTTCTTTGCATTATTTGAGGTAAGAAAGCACTGCATCTTTTTTCATTATTTTGACCATTTCTCATTTTCTGCAAATAAAAACATTTTTGCTTGGAATTTCAGAGACATGTTGTCAGTAGTTCATAGAATAAAATAACAATGTTCATTTTACTCAAACATAAACCTATAAAGAGTCAAATCAGAGAAACTGATTATTTTGCAGTGGTCTCTTGATTTTTTCCACAGCTGTTTATGGCTACAGAAGGCAGCAAAATATAAAAAAGACACCATAAATTTTTTAATCATGACAGGAAACTTGCACTGAGTCACTAATGCGGTTCAGGTGGGACGAGGTACAAACCCAGATAATAAAAGAACCTAATGAAAAACTTCCATCTACCGGCCAAGTCCAAACAAAACCAAGATACAAATTTGCAGTCACACAACTGTTGTAAATACTATTTTGTGTGCTTTGTGTTTTTAAAAAAGAATAGTCAAAAAGCCGCACGTTTAACGTTGATAGTGTCTAATTTTAGCCTTTCAGTGTTTAGGTGGAGGCTTGACTTGCCAACCACAGAAACATTGTTTGGGACACAACATTTACACAGTATTCCCCGTGGCGAGGCAGGCCCACAGCAGGCCGAGCAGACGTGGGTGTGTTTCCAATAATTACTAGTCTGTCTTGTTGTTAGTTGGTCCTCCGGTGCATGACTGACACCTCGCAAAGATTAAAACTAAGAGGAGCTGCCGGATTTAATAAAGCAGTGGGTAGATCAGACCAGGGGTGTGTCCCAAACCCACACGTTGGTCTCCTTTGGTTACAAGGCCCTCGCCATATCTAGAGGCTATTTTACTAAGCAGCTTCTTCTTTTGTTTTCTCCATGTTTCCTTCTTCATCATCTCATCACTGCAGCTGCTTGAGGAATGATCCCAAACGGCAGGTTTTACTGATACCAGGCAGCTTTTGTGCTCTAAGATGCTGTTTAAAGTTGTGAAATGCAACTTAGAAGAAAACACTTTTAACCGTTGAGCACGTGGTCAAGTTAAAAACGTGGATCATGTGTGCCAAACCGAAAGGCCTATACCAGAAATCTTCCTCACCAGAACCTGTACTGTTTCATGCCTCTCTTCACACATATTATTCAATTCACTTGAAAAATACAATATTAATCCTGAAGAGAAACTAAATGTTGTTGACATTTAATTTATACAATTTCTCTCAAAGAGAGTTGTTGCAGAAGGAAGGATCACTGGTGTAAAGAAGCATCATGAAGAGGATGCTCAGGGTTATAATCCTCCTGGTTTTATGTAAGATCCTCTCCAGAGGTTCTGCAGTCGTCCCCAGAACAGAACCAGAACAGAACCAGCCTTCTTTATCAGGCTGTTGAGGCTTTTTAACATTAGGACACATTTGACTCTGTAGATTAAGTTTTCCACAAATACCACCACACCACTGAGATAGCAAACTGAAGCTATTGTTTGTTTGTTTGTTTGTTTGTTTGTTTGTTTGTTTGTTTGTTTTTTTTGGAGTAAATCATTGTCATATATTGAAATAAAATAATTTCAGACTGGATCAATTCTGAGTCCATTTAAGTTTTTCTCTGAATAGCTTGAAATCATCAAAAACCATCACCATCATTTATTATATTATTCTTATATTATCATATAACTTTTTACAAATGCAAATATTATACTCTTTTTTTACATAAGACTGACTTCTGCAATATATATTATTTCAAAAACACTTGGCATGCTGTGTTTCAATAATAAAAAGAATTGTACCATAGCAAAGAGAATTTTAACAAATCTAACTAAAACAAAAAGCTGCAGCAGCGTTTCCTCAGTTGACAGGCCTTTTGCATACTTTACATCTGATTTGTCTCAGCGTTGAAATCCTGACTGTCTACTGCTTGTATTTTGCATATCTTCCCCTCTCACTGAAATAAAACTGAATAAGTTGAAGATTATACTTCGGTTGATTTCTTTTATTTCCGTTTCACTCCACAGGACAGTGTTCGGAACATGACTTTGCTTTTTATTTTGGCATTAAGGAGAAAATCCGACCTAATTTCGGACTCTGTTTTATTGGAACATTCCTCGTTCCATCAGTCAGACTCTCTGGATAACCTGCAGTAACTTCCAAAATCAGGACAATTAAAACGGCGGATCAAACTACTAACGTGGCAATCGCTGGCTCTGACCAGGACAGGGCAACCAGAATTCATTCATGCAAGAAAAGGACAGTTTGTGGCGTCACAGGAGATCATGTGCTGCTCCATGACTTCCTGTTCAGATGGAGTCACACCGGTTGCCTGCTGACCTCCCAGAGGCATCGCTCAAAGAAAAAAAAAAAAAAAAGTCTCTTCTTTGGATTGAAACAACAAAAATTCTAACAGCTCTTTGAAATAGACTGGATTTTTCTAAATAAAAACAATCCGTTTATTTTTGTTCTGTAAAATATTGAAGCCTTTCTCAGAATCATTTCCACCAACACAAAAAGCCAGACTCGACTGCTCCCCTTATTCAAGCCTTGGATAAGTTCTATGATTTTCATTGACATGAATCGAACAATATGGCTCTTTTTGACAGATTTGCTAGAAAGCGACGTGCCCAAAGTGAATTTAATACAGTTACACCTCAGGAACTACAAGGTTTATTGAATTATTCTGATATGAAAATAAAAGTAAAATTATGGCAAATACTTAAGAGGTCTAGAAATTGACATGTTATTAAGCGACAGCAAATATATATGACACACAATAGAAAATGGAAAAAAAATAAAAAAAAATAAAAAAAGTCCATCTATTATCAAAAAGTTGAGCAGAAAAACCCAGACTTCCCTCTGTCTGGTCATTTGGGCCAGCTTCTTCCACAGCGTTCTCTGGCCAGCCAAGAAAAGCAGTCCCTCTGGTGTTGCAGGTCTTCCTCTGGGTCTGTCCACCAGGAGGCGTCCTAACCAGATGCCCCAGCCACCTCAGCATGCTCCTCTCCATGTGGAATAGCAGCAGCTCTAATCTGAGCCTCTTCTATAGTTGACCAGGTTGTTTGGTTGACCAAACTCTATAAGAGGACAGAATGGCACCATATTGGCTGCACTCCATGAAACCATTTTCAAATACTTGCAATTTCTGCAGCTTACTTTTTTTTTCTTTTAGGTGGTAAATTTATTTTGCCTCTATTTAGACTATAAGAAATGGATCAACGCAACTTTATGTCGTGCATTTCTGTTTTGTTCTCTCTCTACTCCACGTATTGTAGGCTTATTTAAAACTAAGGCTGAGTCAAAGGTGACAGGCTTTGTTCTACAAAGTCTGATCTATAAGCTATAGCTATACGGAAGTGGAATGTCACCTAAACACAAATATCTAAGTATTACCGTCTGCTTAAATGAGCTGAGGATTTGCCTTGCAGTGACAAAATCTAGTTGTATATTGCAAAAAAAACCCTAAAAAAACAAAGGAGCAACTTTAATTCCCCCAGCAGTAATCTATGAGTTGTAGTTCAGCGTAGCGCTTCGTGGAGTTTTACATTAAAACCAGCATAACAACCACAAATGGACACTTTTACAGTCCGTGCGTCATGTGAATATGTGGAATGTGTTCTGCTTTGCCATGTATAATTGGAAATATATCTTCCCCACAATAATGATGTCATCATTCTATGAGCGCGGAGTGAACCTTTTTAAATATTATGTAATTATTCCTGCTATTTACTCTCAGAGCAACCAGTAAAAAAAAAAAAAAAATACAGTCATACGCAGGACATGAAAAGTTCCCTTTCTTCTTTGTTGCTGTCTTTTAGAGTACTGGAGCATAAAATTAGAATATCATGCTATAATAGTACTGACAGAGAAATCATTTAATAGCTACAACTCAATTCTGTATTTTGTAATTACTGTAAAAGGCGGCGGTGAAGGAGGGCAGTGTGGACGTCCTGCCCTTATTTTACACGTGAGGCTTTGGTGTTTGCTGTCGAGCCTCGTCTGTCGAGAGAGCAAGAAATCATGTTTGACAGAATTTAAACGGCCTTTTTTTCTGCTGGTGAGGCGCGCTGCGCTTAAAGGGAGGCGATTGCACCCAAAGGTGCAAGTTAACATTTTAGACTGAGCAATGTCGGGTCAGAACGAACGTTTTTATCTGCCGCACTTGCAGAATATGCCCCACATAAAAACGGAGATCTTACAAAAGAAATGCTCCTTGAAGCAACGCGGCAGCCGACACCAAGGATATTTAAAACTATGAATCACAGCATGGAAGAGTAAACACTGGGGGAACAAAAAAACTCTTCTACATTCCTCAGAAACTCAAAAGACCCTGCCAGTGTGTAAGCATTTTTTGAAACTTTTATCTTCCTTTTTGCAGCTCATCTTTATGTGCAGTTAAAAACTTAATTTCATTTGAAATTCAGTAACATCCGTAAGCCGTAAGATTCCTGTCCTGTGGAGTGTAATGGCAGCAGGACCTTTAGGGTCTGTTTGTGCTTTAAGAAATGTTCCACAGTAACATGGATACAGCAAAATGAAACTGGCTCAAACCAAAACATGAGTCAGTGCAGCTTAAAGTGAGATAACAGACACACCTTGCAGTTCATCGTTAATGTGTCCTTTTCTTCTTGCCGTAGGATGTCATTATTATGTATAGTTATTGTTAAATATATTGTAATAAAACCTCATATGCAGATAAATACTCTCATCTTATATCATTGTATTGTTTCATTGTTAATCTCTACTGGGCCTTACTGCTGTTTTGTCTTAGCTTCTCATTTATACTTTTTCTCAGTTTTCCCTTTTTTTTTTGGATTCTTTTTAATTTCTTGTAGATTTTTTAAATCCTTGCAGAACTCTAAAATCTGCAGAACATGGTGGACACTAACCAGAGCCTGCTGATGCTCTCATGTTGATTTGAAATGATATGATTGTTCCCACAGTCTGAAACTGAACTGGATTTGCTTTGTCACGATGAAAGAACGTACATATGTAGATGAATGTTCATCGCACCAAAGAAATGACAGGATGTATCAAAATAATTTCCTCTAAACTATAGTAAGTTGTTGGCTTAATTCTAAACAGACGCTGCATACTAGAGCTTTCACTTTCAGTATGAATTACTACATTTGCATTGATGAAATTTGGTTACATTTCTCTCAAATTTTCTGAACATTTTTCCTTCTTTTCCAGTTCATTTGGATCAAACTGTGACACTGGGAAGCAGAGTGAGATCAGACTACACTTAGATATTTTGTCATTCTAATAAATCCATATCCTCCAACTGATCAGGATAGAAGAAAGTTAATTCATTTGTTTACTATTGCTAGTATAAGGTCAATTCTTAGTGCATTTATGCTATTTACATTTATAATTTGTGTTTTGGATAACATTTTATTCGAAGGCTGTTTTGAGTGTGTACTCGTGTAAATTGTCAGTATGATTCGGGATCAGACTGCAGGTTGACTTGTTTTAGAAATTCAAACTTTGGGTCTGATGTACCGACATATTCTTCTGTTAAAAAATGGAGGGACAACTACAGAGGGCACCATCGGCCTTCTTTCCCCTGTTCATCTTGTTGTCTTTTTGTCACACCGTTACTGTAGCTACCAAACTTTATATTTTGTCTACTCTCCACCTCGTTCAAGTGCCTCATAAAATTGTTTCTTTGCTCTTTTCTCTTGTTGTTGATCATGTCGCTCAGTTAGATGCACTATGCTCCCTTCCACAGCTGTTTCTTACTCCCCTGATTTCCCTCTGCCTGTTTCCCATTTGTCTCTGAGTAGTTCTTCTGGATTGTTTAGTCATTTCCAACTCTCCTCAGTCTTTAATCTCGTATTTTTCCACTGTTTGTTGCTGGACTCTTCCATGACTCTGTCCCTCTGACTCTGTATTTTACCTTACGTTCTCTAATTAATTACATTTCATGGTCTGTGTTTGCATCCTTTCAAGGTACAAACATGACATTGGCAAATTTATTTTGATATTGATCAGTCATTTTCCTTGCTAAGACAACCTTATTAGAGTATTTTATTATTTTTAAGGTTGCAGTTTTCTGCAATAGGTTCAGAATGTTGGAAAAGATGGGATGCCACTGATGAGCTGCAGATGAGTTGTTGTTTTCCATCATAAAAGGATGAAGATACTGTCCACAATATTGTAATATTTCTGGCTTGAAATCGTACCTGACCTGCTCTCAGCACTGCTGTGACAGTTGTGGTAACCCAAACACAACCTTAGCTAAAGATTTTCTTCCGTGTTTTTTTTTTTTTTTTTTTTTTTAAGTAAAACTAGTGGAAACATTCAAGTCTTTATCCACACTGGTTTCCATTAAATGTGCTAAAAACAGACAAACAGTGAACCAGCTTCACTTTTGGCTGGACTTGATGAAGACACAAGTTCATCTTAGTCTTGTGTAGGTGGAGCAGGTACAAGGGTGAAATGGTTCGTTCACACCAAACGAGTTACGCGCATCAAAAACGCATCCAACACTTTCAGGTTCAATGTGTGTGCATTTTGAATGCAGACGCTTGATGTTTTGTTCTACACCTAGGGTTTCACGCGTCTGGTTTACATCCAAAGTCTATGTGGAGGTGCGTTGAGGGCGCGTCAGACGCATCAGAATTGCTCTAGTCGTCGTTTTCCGTTACCAGCCTATTTGTCGAATGCATTGGACGCTCTTGGTGCGTCAAACACTCAAAACGGTTCAAATTGAGCCATGAAACTTGCCGCGATGCCCCTCTGCCTCCTCACAGACATTGAATGTCAACCAGACAAGCCTGACACTTAAAACATGTTTGGTGTGAACGCACCATAAGAGTTTGATCATTAAACAGTAAAAAGTAAAAAACAAATTGTCTTGAGGCATTTCTAAACACAGTTGGACATCAGAATAAAGCAGCTTACTGTAAATTCTTCTATCATGATTCAAAGTTGCACCATATGCTGGAGGAAAAGCATCAGAAATAAGATAAATATGATTTTACTTAAATTTGTTTATCTGTTAGTCAGTCCCTAAAATCTGTCCAGTTGTATCACCAATATATTTTCTATCATTTAGGAGGAAAAAAAAAGTCAAGTTACAAGAGAATACTAGATTGGTCTAATTTTCGTTTTTACTTGTGACTCATAATATAATTCAGTAACTATACAGCACTTTTTTTTTTCTTTGAAACCCTTTAAAATATTATAAACTGAAAGCCCTACAATGTCCCTAAAGCTAACTTCTTGTGAGGACCTTGAATGCAGGAGAGTGAATTCTAATTAAAACTTGGAAACAAAAACTTCTAAGTTTACTGTCCTGATTACCCAACCAAAAAAAAAAAAAGTTTTCCTAGCATCACAAAGACTAAGAAATAAAGAATCAGTCCTTCCTTTTTTTTTTTCTTAGCACTTTCGCCTCCTGACAAAGACAGATAGGTGAGAGGATTTTGACCCTGCAGTCTTTCTAATAAATTAGGTAAGACGTTGATTAATTTGTCAGGTTAAATCACAGATATCTTCATCAAATGACAGTCCCTTTTCGGCCTATAAATTATTCATATTTATCGCGAGCAATCGGAATTTCAAATCATGCTGTAGGATGTAAGTTGATGACGGTGTCAGGTCCCTCGTAAAACTAGACGCTTAGCAAAACATCATCGGATAAATAGCCGTTCAACCAGTGAAGAGCCATAACTCAGTTGGTAATATTCCTTTCGGAGAGCCAGTTGTTAGTTTTGGGAAGTCCGGCGCTCAAGAAGGCAGAGAGCGGGAAGAGGAGGAAAACGACTCGCAATGTGAACAGCTTTTGGGGCTTCGGCGGCTTCAACATGTGTCCCAAGGGCGGCACTCTGCTGCTGCGGCTTTTGAATATGTATGTGAGTTATTGGTCTTGAGTTGGGGGGAGCCGCTAAATATCCACAGAGTAGTGGAACGGGTGACGACAGGGGCCTGGCCTCCTCCTTCCTTTATCTGGGGCTGTCTGCTTTCTGATGTATCTCTCAGCACAACCGCTTGAGATTGCCTCATCTATCATTGGCCTCACATATGAAAATGTTGGATGCTGGCTTTGGGGCCCAGTCACACTGTAACGAGTTCAGTCAGGAGACATGGTCCAAAACCGACACAAACGCAAGAGAAATAAAGGAAGTCTGACAAAAAAAGAAAAGTGATGAGCTGAACTTTAACGACGCTACTCTTAAAAACGCTTTGTTTGTTCGTTTGTTTGTTTGTTTTTTGTGCTCATTTCTCTCGTTTCCAGCTAAGTAATGAGCCCTGTCGTGGCCTCATTAGTAGATTACAGTCTAGTACTTATCAAGTATCTGTGTATATATAATATATATATATATATATATATATATATATATATATATGTCACTCATTTTATGAGTGGAATTTGAAACTACTCAATCGAGCTCCAATCTGTTTTCAGGGCCATATGGGCAGCAGCATGGCGGCAATCAACGGCACAGTCTTGCTGCGAAATTAAAGACATGTTTATAATTATGCTCCCATGCCAAATCTCTCATATCCTGCCTTTGTTTATTGGGTTCCTCTAATAATGTGTGAAGGGGGGGATCTTAATTAGATTAGGTTTAATAACGGAGTTACCAATTTGCATTATGCAAGGTCATCTATTATCTTCTGAAACTTGGAGGGCCAGGTTTACGTATCTTTGGTGGAACTTGTTCGGCCCCACACACACACACACACACACACACACACACACACACACACACACACACACACACGTGGATGTTGAAATTAGCCCATAAATATGGGTTTTGCCTTAGAGAGGAAATAAAAGGCTTTTATGATGCTAAGGGCACTTTGAGGGGAATAACTTTGACCTCTGGCCAAGGCAGAAGACATTTGTTGTTCAGATGAATTTTTTAACATGTTGATTACTTACAGTTTAAAAATGTCAGGATCCTGTAATGTTTCGATGCGTTCTGTCCTCACCTCCTTTTCCTGGTGCAGGTTCTCTGTGTGCGGCGATCCGCTGGGTGTTTTCAGATTAGCGCTCCTCCAGTCCAGTCGCCTCATTGATCTGTTTGGCAGCAGTAATTAAGCTCACCGGTTGTCACTGTTTTTTTCCTTCTTTTTCTTTTTAGAACATTTTACCTGTTGCAGATTATTATTTTTTTCTCCTCATGTGGTTGAAAGAACACATCACTGCCTTCACACTGGGGCGGTAACGGCACACCAACATCAATGTGCATTATTACGTTTTCAGTCTGCTTCAATCAAGGTAATGAATTAACTGGATTTCTAACATTCAGAATTTGTCACAGAGTAATTGATTTGGACATTGGCTGAATTTTATCTATTACCTTTTGTACTGTAATATATAAAATATGAGTATTTGCTCAATAATGTTTGTAGCAGCAAAAAGGGTTTTAAATTGAAAATTTTGCTTATATTGTATATACAAATTGTAATTAATAGCATTTTATTTGAAAAACGCTGCAATTAACCTGATTAAAAATTTGTCGATACAAGTTTTACGTGGTGTTGGGGTACGTTTGTTTTATAGGTTCTACAACTTCAACTCTTCTGAGGAGATCTGTGAGTTCAGACAGTGAGATGGTGAGAAAGTTTAGATCTCTGTGTTTCCTCAATTTAGTAAATGCCAACAATAATTATAATCTTATGCTTTTATCATAGCATAATAGCTGGTTTTGATGTTTGGGGAAAAAAGCAAAAGTTCCATCTAAATTGAGGCTGGAGTAATTGGTAAGGCTCTCTCATCTGGGAAGATTACGATTCTCATTGGTAAACAAATTACAACGATTCAGTAAAACCTGGCAACTCCTTCTGCAATATATCGATAACTCTATTTGAAGAGGGTTTGATTCGAGCCTCGGTGTGATAAGATAAGTCCTAGGCAGAGGGAGGAGGGTCATGGGAATGCTCCTGCTTATTTATGTCACTTTCTGTCTTTCTTACTTTTTATGTTCACATAAGAAAAAATAGGACAAATTTGTAATGTTGACATTTCAATTTTCATGTCTGATATCCTCAATAAAACTGTTTGACAACGATATTCTGTCAAGTGGAGATCACAAGTCTGTTCAGGCCAGTAAACGACTTCTACACCAAACCCACTCATTCATTTTCCTCTGGAGGCCAGAAAGTTAAAACAGGAATCGACTGTCTCCCAAGTTGAGTGCTGTGTGGTAAACTGTGTGCTGTTGTATCATTCAGAATTCATTCCACCTGAGCTAACAGGTTGAGACTACAGAGAAACTTCAACACACCATAACCCCCCTCTGCACCAAAACTCTCAACAGCAGTCGTCAGCGAAGTGTCTTTGCTTGCCTTGACCATCATTCCAGAGAACATGTCTCTGCTGCTTTCGAGGCCAGTGGTGGAGTTACTCACAACGCTGCTTCTGACACTTTGTGTGGTGCTCAGCAGTGTGAGGCCTGGTTGCAGCTGCTTGGCCTTTGAAAACCCATTCCACTCACTGTTCTGAAGCCAATCTGAAGGCCACGTGAAATTCAGATACTGCAGATACTGTAGCTGTTGACCTCGGCACACTACCGCTTTGTGGCCGAGTCGCTGCTGCTGGTAATCACTTCCACTTCATAATGATCCCACTGACAATTTGACTGTGGAATATGTGGTGGTAAGATTTTGTGACTGCACCTGTTCATAGCATCATGGTAACACTACACTGAAATTCACTGAACTTCTGAGAGCAAGCCGTTCTTTCACGAACGCCTTTGGAAACCGCTGAAACAACCGAATTTAAATATTTGAATGGGGGACCAAATACGTTTGGCAGTTCCTACTTCAACTTATCGACATTCTTTGCTCCCAATTCAACCAGAGCTATAAAAGCACAACTGATACAAGTTCAAAGGAAGGAGAATAAACAACAAACCTACCTACAGACACATATCCGACCTTCACTGTCCATATCATCACTTCCCTACCTGGATGCTTGGCTCGGCTCTGCTGTAGACATCTCCATCCGTGGAATACTAACAAGTTGCTACCCTGCTAAAAATCAGTCAAGTCAGACATCAAGATTCCTCTGTTTACCAGAGAGATGAATCCAAAATGTAGTTATGCTTTGACGTGAGGTTAAAAATAAAGGTACTGTAATAGTGACCTAGTTAACATACAAACAAAATAAGGCGAACACGCCCAAATATAAAGACATACATGACATGGATCAAGTCAAAATAATCATACTTCATCAACAGATGAAGATGATGTAAAAGATCCCAGTGTTTTGTCAACAACACTGAAATAATATATATATATATATATATAAGAATAATAATCACCATCAACGTATGGAACACCTTTACTTTCCAGTCTGAGATATTAGGAAAATTGATCTTTCTGAGAGTTCTTAACAGAGGGCTCCACAATCCTAAACATTTAGTAGATGGTGCCTCTTAAAGTAAAAAACATTTTTTCGAGTTAAATGAAATACAGTGTATCTTGAAGCCAGTGGACATATGATGGAGGTTGAAGAGACTTCATTATAATCTTTGTGCCAAAAAAAGTCAAGAAAGCTAAGCTAATAAAGATCTTTACCAGAGAGATCTGAACATGTTTTTGATTCACTGTTTAAACCTTTTTCATTTATTTATTTATTTTCAGTTTCTCATTTTTGTGTTATATCCTGAATGAAAAAGAAGTAAAAAGTTATTTAAAACTATACCAAATTCTGATTAGTAGTGTACAATAATAAACAATTTCATACATTGACGTGTCATCAAAATTACCTCAGATTTCAAATTGCGGACATCCGTCAAGATATCAGTTGATTCACTCTACCCACAGAGTTGCCACCTGAATGCAGAGCATCCCACTGCTTCACAGAGCTAAAAACAGAGCAGTGACATGACAACCAGTTGGCTTCATACAAATAAAATTCAATCTAACAAGACGATCACTTCCTCCTGTTTTAACAGATGGTACTGGAAAAGTAAATCAAACTCTGAAAATGAAAATACCCCTAACTTAATTTAAAGTGTAATCGCAGCACTCATGTGTTTTCCGGACACTCATTCTCCACAAACTGAATGCAGAAAATCTGTTGTTTTAAGGCTAGTGAACACTGAAAACAAGTTAGTTTGACTTTTTCTGCTTTTTATTTAGCATTTTTGCATCAAGGAAAGTTATCAAAATATTTGTTTTTGCAGATGATACTGGTAACATGTTGTTCTGTGATGGAGTGGAGACCTGTCCAGGGTTTACTTGTCAAATGACGGCCGGAGAAAGGCACTGGACACCTTTGCTGCAGACCAAGTACAACTTTTCATGAAAAAGATATTCTCTGATAGCTTAGTCCTCCTTTATCTGGAAAAAAAAAGGTTCAAGAATGGTTTGAGAAGCATAAAGATTTTGAGATGTTGATCTGCCCTCCAGATTCCCCAGGTCCCAATCTAATAAAACACACCAAACTCTGGCTGATGTCCACAGACAAGGATCTCTGATTGGCTTGATGTTTTCCTTCGAGAAAACAACACTTAAACACAACCTTTGAACCGAACAAGCTGAATCAAATAAAAGGTGTTAAACTCCTTCATATGACAGGACACCTGCAAGACATTCAGGGTTTGAATCCCTGGACAACAATCGCTTTTGACTACTTGACAAGATTAAAAGTTTAGCTCCCTTATATCAAAGTATAAAGATGTCAAGACTGGCTAAAGACTACGTCATAGTAATGCAATATTTGTTCACTCCATCGACTGATGCAATCTCACGATGTGTGTGTGTAAGGTGGTCTAAAGCTTGAAAGGATGTCAGCATGTAGGCAACACCCCCAATCCCTGGACACCCCAGCCCCCATGCCCAACACCCCAACCCCCCATGCCTGCTATGGCTTTGTTTTAACTGCAGAAAACTAAGAACACAGGTTCAAAGAGTAAACACTGAACTCTGGATCATGAATCTAATAGTTAACATGGTTTATGAATAATTTCAAACTCTATTTGTATCAAACTCTCATCTCTTTGTGCTGCACGATGAGCACAAAATTGGCCGCGGTGTTGAGTAGTCACTTACAACGTCTAAAGGAGCGATCAGAGAGGCAGAGCTGATGGTCTTGTCATAAAACACAGCCGAGGTGAGACCAATGAATAAGTGAAGGAGACCCGTGTGCTAATCCCACAATCAGCAGCGTCTCCACGGAGAGGTTTAGCAGGAAAGCAACAGCTGCAGTGGTGCGCCGGTCAGAGCAACAAAGCCCGCAGGTCATCTGGCAGAGGTTTAATCAACACCCAAATCACAGCAGCTCGACCGGGAGGATTTACTTTCAGCGCCGCTTTTATTCCTGTTGTCTTTCGCTCTTACAGGAAGGCCCTTTCATGCACTTGCTGAAGGCCGGCGTTGAAATAAGGAGTGAGCTTTGCTGGCCGTGTCATTAAGAGAGAAGAAAAGTTACTCACATCAAGGTGGTTGTTTTTTTAACTATTATTATTTAAGACGTTCGGGTCGTGAAGCTGGTGAAGGAAGTTCAGTTGAACATCTTTTCATTTAAGTGTGAATAAAGTTCTCATAAATATCATGAGACTTTAGTGTTTAGTAAGAAGGAAGAGGAGTCATTTTATCAACCTGTAAAATTCTACAGAGTATCTTTGGTCTTTCTTCTTGGTCTCTAGTATTTGTTTGAACAGTCACCTCTTATTGAACACTCAGCACTGCTGAGCGGGTGGATTTCTAAATGTTCTGTTTTGTGTTCAATGGATAGTGAATAATGACTGCTAGGACTGGATGTTGCTTACAGATGTTTGTTGATCATTTTCTTGACGAAACATTTTTTTTCTCCAATAAAATGTGATTGTTTTTATACTTTTTATATATTTTTTAATTTAGACCAGAGATTCTTTACATGTTGAGTTCTCAGAACCTGTTTCATCTTAGAATATTATTCTTTACACACAACCTCCTACCTACATTTTTCTTATCTTTTTCCTTCTCTGTAATTCACCACCCGATGAAAACGTGACGCTGGTTTAATGATTCATAAAGTCGCATTTGCATTACTGTAATCTTTGACAAATTGGAGATGAGAGAAGTTTAAAAATGTCAGAAAGACCGTTTGTCTTTGGACCTGCCGTTAGCTCCATCTTCTCAATCTGAATTTAATGAAGACACCAAGAGAGTTATCTACTGTACTTAAGATTTCCACTGCCTGAGCCCTTCTTTTACGACGCTGTCCTATTAGGTTTAAACTAAAAGGTGTAAAAGAAAGATTTTTATTTCCTTCAGTGTTTCACTCTGACTGAGCCAAAACCAGTTTTGATTGTTTCCAGTTCAGTATAAATGTATTTATCTGAAGTATTTTATTTGTAAGTGCATATATTCATTTTTGTTACGATGAAGGTGGCACTTTTTGTGTGTGTGTGTGTGTGTGTGACATATGAAACTCCTTAACATGTTTTGTGGCAGAACAAAAAAGACAAAAAAGTAATTGCTTAGAATAAGCTAAAAAAACTTAATGGCTGGTTTTGCCTCGAGCAAATGACAAGAAAACGCCAAACTCAGTTGTTCACTGTGTGAGAATTATCTAAAACATATCAAACGCCTACAATGGGTGTGTCAGTCAGGAGATTCATAGATCGATACTGATTTAAAGTCACAGTGGTGCTTTGGGCAGAAAGCATTGTTAAAAGTCTTATCATGAACAAAGCATGAGGAACGAATTATACTACAAATCACAGTTCAGATCCAGAGACACATCCAATTCCCTTCTCTGCTGTAATTACCGGGGATCAGGCTTTATCGGCGGCAGACATCAGCCCTGAGATCTCAGCAAAAAAAAAAAAAAAAAAAAAATTAGGAAAGAAAAGTCTGCAAATAGGAGGCGGCGAGAGCGAGCTCTTGAACAAAAAAATAAAAAAGCCAATGTTGAGTGAGGGGATTATCAGTCGGATGTCAAATATCTGGCTTCAAACACGGGACACAGGTAGGAACCAAAGGACGGCTCGATTGTCTGCAGGCCCTGCTTATCTCCAGTTGGAACTTTTCAGAGGGTCGGCTTTGAATCCCGACAAAGGATCCGGCCAACAGCTTCCGCTTTCTGTACTTCATCTGAAGACCGGCAGTGGATCAAAGGATCTGACAGCAGATATTCTAATTCAATGTACTTCTAAGAGATTCTCGATAATGTTCCTTTGCTTGGAAGAATTGAATATGGGCGGACGGCTAATGCTTACCTAGAGGGATACTTAACAAACGGCGGAGGATGATTACACCGTACTTCAACTGCGATACATACACAAGCATAATAACACCACTGCTAATAATTAGTCATGCTGCATTTGTGGCTTTTATCAACCACTTTCACTGAAACTAATTGGCTGTTCCAATTGTGTAAGCCACTCAGTACAGTGGGGAGAGTGGGAGGGGCTTCGCTGGTTATTATCAGGGAAAGGAACCCCACGTACAAAGTGCTGAATCAAGACATTGTTTCCATTCGCACTAATTACTTCTCTTTGCTAAACATTCACAACCCTGTGGCTTAAAAGCATTTCACAGCAGTCAAAGGAAGAAAAGAAAAAACTTTTTCAAGTCTACCAGAGGTCACCCTTGCTGGTACACAAGCTTGCATGTTATCTGCCTCGCCTACGATGAGAGGACATGTGTAATCAAAGAAACAACCAGAGCAGACTTTGTAAATCTGAGGTTTCTCGTGTCTTTTGCGAAAACCTAATTATTTAAATGAGGAACCAAAAGAATAAAACGGTCACCATCAGGCTGAATAGTAAGTAGGAGGATCGTGTTAGTGTGTCGCTTTAGCTCTGTTTTTTGTTTTGTTTTGTTTTTTTCTTCTTTGCTTAGTTTGACTTAATTCTATGAATGGATTTTGTCAGAATGATGTTATGCACAATTGTACAGGTTGACCAAACATTAACAGGCTGTTTCTGAACAAAGAGCACATGAGCTAATTACAGCAGTTTGTAGATGTTTCTGATACTCAGACAATAAACATGCATGCATTCAATTCTAGATATATTATTAGGAAAAGCAATCAAATATGTGGCAACTCTGAATGTAAAACGTTTGAGTTTCTTATGAAAAGCTCAAACATAAAGCAAACACAATCATTAATGTAGAATTAAAAAAAACAAAAAAACAATAAAAACAATCCTGACTGTCTGATACTGAGTCAGGCTAAACTTTTCCTGTTTCAGGCTAGTTAGGACTATCACAATTATTTTAACTGAATGTCAAAATACTAATTTAGACATTTTTTCATCGCTAATTTAAAAAGCTTACTAAGCGGTTTGAGCAAACCCAAAGGATTATATCAGAGTTATCTCACAGGTTAATTCAGAAAATCTGATATAAATGGAGACACACAGGAGGACATATTTTAAGGCAACACCTAAAAAAACCACAAATAGACTTATAGACAAATATGTTGTTGGAGCGTTACTTTCTGGAGGCTTCATGTTCTCTGATATCATGAAATTGAAAGGCCAATAGTGTAAATATTATAATCTGACTTGTAAAGATGATTCTGTGGACAGCTCCCTGTCCGTGGTTCAGTGTTGGAGGAATCATTTTTCATTGCTCATATTTTAAATATTTGAAAGAAAATGCATTTTAGTAAGCTGAGACCTGATGGTACTTGACACGTTATTGGTTGGTGTTAGCAAAGGAGCCAATCCTGCAGTCACATTAATTTTCCTTACTGCTGATTGGCTATGCTACCGAGAGCAGAAATAAGATATACTGTACATATTAGCTTCTGCATTAGAGCTAAGATGGTTTCCACTGTGCGTATGAATGCATATCAGGTATATTTGGTGTTTCAACCATTAAAATAGGCAGTTCTAATCGTTTTAGAGGCAGTGTCTGGTCTTGAAGGATTTTAGTTATCTGTCCACTGTACAGCAACATTATTTTCCACTGAGTTTTATTGTTAATGATCTCAAACAGTTATTTCAGGATTTCCAGCAACAGAGGCTGAAAACTTCAGAAGAAACTGCTTTTCAGCTCTAAAAACTTCAACAGAATGTAAGATTCTGTGTGTCTGATTGTTTTCATGTAGTTAGAAAACATTCTGCTCCCTTAACAAAGTTCTTATAACTTTCCTTGGCAGCCTAGAGTCAGGATTTACCTGAATGGTTAGGTCAGGTGTATAAAGCAAAACCTGTTGATGGAACAGAGAGCTTTGTGTTCACCTGCAGCTCTGTTCCAGCTAGGTTTATTTTAAGAAAATGTTCTTTTGTCTGCAATTATTTTTTTAGCCGAGAGGTGAAACTGAATAGTTACAATCTGGGCCTGATTGGAGAAACACACACACAAAAAATCCAGGACAAAAATCAGACATTATGTTCTGAAGGTCCACCATCACCCTGATTACAGAACTGAATCGTTTACCAAATGATCATTATTTTTGGATGTGGGACATTGTGGATCAATCCTTTTATTGTTTTCAGACTCTGATTCTTAGGAAGCCCTGCTGAGTGTTACAGCACACCTTATTCAGGTTGGACTGTGATTATTATGCAATTACCAGTTAATTAAGGCCTTTTGACTGGAGGTAGCAGAACTGACAAACAGTACATCACTCTTTATACATACTCCCTTTTTACAGCTTTTATAAATTGTTCATGATCAGAAAGATTTGGCTTTTTTGACAAATTGCATGAAACCCTGTTAATGTCTCAATGAAAGCTATGTATAAACATTTAACACAAACTAAGTGATTGTATAACTTTTCACCCCCTTAGAGTCGGTATTTAGTAAATTCAACTGTGGCTGCAATAACGGCGCCTGCACTGTGTGGATCGGACTTTGAGGTTGATATTAAAATATTATATTTTATTATTTTGTAGTACTCAGTTTTCACTTTGGCATTCAAGGTATTTTTTTCCTTTTTTGGGCATTTCTTGTCAAAAAAGCCTAACTTTGTTCATCAGGATTGATCTGTGCGATAGCAGTGAAAATGGCTAAACATCTGAGGGGCTGAATAGTTTTTACTCCAATGGCCGCCAAAGTCGCCGGATCTCAGTGAAATGCAGCACCTTTGGGAGACTCACATCATGGATGTCCGGTTGACAGATCTCCACCGACAGTGTGATGATATCATATGAACCAGGAAGTCTGAGGACAGCTTCTGACATCTTGTTGACTGTATCCCATGAAGAATTCAGGCAGTTCTGAAATCACACGGTTGTCTTAAAGCGGATATGGAGAAGGCATTCCTAATAAAGTGGCCATTGAATGTGTTAAAAATTTAAGTGCAACTAACCAAAATGCTAAACTTGATTCAACATTTTTTTTATCAGTACTTGCTATTCTTTCTTTTCTTTTTTTTTTTTTTTTTTTTTTTTTTTAGGAAAAAACAGGTGACATTTTGCTGTCCAGCTTCACGTCTCAAAGCCTGTGTCTGTGGAATGTAACTTTTATAAACAATATGTTTTTTTGTTTTTTTTTTTCGTATTTGTTAAAACGTCATGACAGTTTGTCATGAGAAAAGATCAATCTCCTCCACATCTTCCCTTCTGAAGAAATGCACCGCTGCCGACCAAAAACAACTAATCAGAGTCAGGAGGAGGGTCTTAGCGCTGTCAATCACCCTCATCTACTCCCCGCTAAATGCGCTAATGTCTGAGGAACAACTTACCATTACAAGAAACCGCTTATCTGCCGTCAGTGGTGACCATGCTAACTAGCCTTAGCATTAACAACTAAAGAGAGGAAAGGGTAATTAGCAGTGTGCACAAGATTGTGATTGACAGCGCTAAGACCCGCCTCCTGGCTCTGATTGGTTGTTTCTAGTTGGGAGAAGGCAGAGAAGCTCAATGTTTTTTACAGATTATGTCTCATAATACTATCATGATATCGTTACAGTTTCAGCAAATATGTAAAAAAAAATAAAAACATTTTCTTTAAATATTTGTAGTATTAAAACCGTATCTGGTTTAAGTCTCTGATTTCCCGCTCAACTCGTAAATTCTTGTAAATATCAGTTCTGCGTGGCCTCTTTGCAGAGCCAGAATTCCCTGCGGTGCTTGGTCTCCTGCCACACAGCGCAGTCTGCTGCTCGACGGGTTTCATATGCCGAGAAGGTCATGTCTCCTGGCGGTGGCTCTCATTGTCCTTCAGCAGCTCCTCTGACACTAATCCAGACGCATCAGTTTTAACGGCGTCCCTCCACTGCAACATGCCTCCACGGAGATCAATCAATCTGTCGCGTAATTTCATCAGGATCTCTCGTTCGCTCCTCCGTTCTTTGCCTCCTCACCTTCCACTCGCCCTCCCTGCCATTTTCCCAAAAGCGTGCGACAGCCAATTAATCAACATTCAGCTGGAGCGTGGTATTTAAAGTTGCCTGCGATTCCACTGGGACACGCAATCAGACAATGGTCAATGAACTGATAATAAGTGTGTGAAGCAAAGTCATAAATATCACTCTCCCTCCTTCCCTCCTCCTGGATGATGGCGGATCCTTACAGCTGTGGGACTCCAATGAATTAAACACACGTCAATAAATTGTTTGAGGTGTTGAGCGGTCTCTCTTACCTCCTGTAAGGAGAGGGGCAACATTTCTGGAAAACACGCTGGTGTTTGTGTTGTCTTCTTTTTCCCCGTCCCCTCATTGCTATGTGAGGCACACGCTAACTCTTCTGCATGTTTTACCAATGACAAATGGAGGACTTTGGTCTTCAGAGGCATGAAGAGAAATAGGCTGAGGAAGGGGCTTCAGGGCTGTAAGCACCAGTGGCTCCGGGCCCAGGGGCCACAAGTTTAGACGAGGGACGGTGTAAGTCTGGACTGAAGAATGAACACACTCGCACGGGAGAGGCTAGGAGGAAGACAATTGGCCGCATTGTTTTCTCCAGCCTGCTGTTGCATCACAATGCACAATCCCAATGCACACTTCATGAAAATGGATTTTGCTGTGGAGAAGGAAAAAGGACATCAGAGGCCTCGGCGGAATGAGCAAACTTTCGGCGTCCACCTGAATGTCTCATGAATGTAAAGAGATAAATGCAAAAGAAAACCTGAAATTTGTAGAAGTTAATAATTACACAAACAACAAACAGCCGCGAATAAAGTACTGGTGCTAACTAACCATGTGCCGGCTAACAGTCTGACAGTGTATTATGGTTTTTAAAAAACTACTGCATCAAAACCAGGAAACCTTTCATGCATAAATTATGATGCTTTTTGTCAGAATTTTTTTTTCAAAGTTGCTTTTGATTTTCTTAAAGTATAAAAAAAGGATGGGGAAAAAAATTGTAAAAAAAAAAAAAAATCTTGAGGTTTTTTCAGTGATCTAGATGAGAATTTAGCAATACCGATTCCATTATTGATCTCACTTATCGATTCTCTAATCAATTCTCATTGAGTTAGGAAATAAAGTCAGTGAG